>NW_022298145.1:0-4759 GCF_002776525.5 Piliocolobus tephrosceles
CTGCCCCTAGTGGGGGATGTCTCCCAGTTAGGCTACTCAGGGGTCAGGGACCCACTTTAGCAGGCAGTCTGTCCCTTCTCAGATCTCAACCTCCGTGTTGGGAGATCTACTGCTCTCTTCAAAGCTGTCAGACAGAGTCGGTCGCGTCTGGACAGGCCTCTGCTGCTTTAGCTGAGCCCTGTCCCCAGAGGCGGAGTCTACAAAGACAGGCAGGTTTCCTTGAGCTGCTGTGAGCTCCACCCAGTTCGAGCTTCCCAGTGGCTTTATGTACCTACTTAAGCCTCAGCGATGGCGGGCGCCCCTCCCCCAGCCTCGCTGCTGCCTTGCGGTTAGATTGCCGCAGACTGCTGTGTTAGCAAGCAGGGAGGCTCCGTGGGCGTGGGACCCTCCCGGCCAGGTGTGGGATATAATCTCCGGTGTGCCGTTGTTACAGCGCAGTATTGGGGTGGGAGTTACCCGATTTTCCAGGTGTTGTGTGTCTCAGTTCCCCTGGCTGGGAAAAGGGACTCCCTTCCCCCTCGTGCTTCCCAGGTGAGGCGATGCCTGGCCCTGCTTCAGCTCTCGCTGGTCGGGCTGCAGCAGCTGACCAGCACCGATTGTCTGGCACTCCCGAGTGAGAAGACCCCAGTACCTCAGTTGAAAATGCAGAAATCACCGGTCTTCTGTGTCGCTTGCGCTGGGAGATGGAGACTGAAGCTGTTCCTATTCGGCCATCTTGCTCCGCCCCCTGGTTTACTTTTATTCCTTTAAGTTGTACTAGTTGTGAAGGCAATGCTTGAAAGGACCACACTGTGAAACAGTAGATTTATTAAATGAGCAGCCTCGTGGTTTATCCAGTACCTCTGGATCCGAGAACGAGAAATCTGGACGCAGAGGCTCCCGGCAGGCCCGGCTGCTCCTGCTGTTGTCGGCGCCCGAAAATGCACTTTAAACATGAAGGAGAAATAAAGACTTTCCCAAAAAATGTAGAGAAATTTCATCAATACCAGACCCATCCTACAAGAAATGCTAAAAGGAGTACTATAATCAAAAAGAAAAAGTCATTAATGACCAATAAGTAATTATCTGAAGGGTCCAGGCACAGTGGCTCATGCCTGTAATTCCAGCCCTTTTGGGAGGCTGAGGTGGGTGGATCACGAGGTCAGGAGATCGAGACCATCGTGGCCAACATGGTGATACCTCGTCTCTACTAAAATACAAAAAATTAGCTGGGAGTAGTGGCACGCGCCTGTAGTCCCAGCTACTTGGGAGGTTGAGGCAGGGGAATTGCTTGACCCCAGGAGGCAGAGGTTGCAGTGAGCTGAGATTGCATCACTGCACTCCAGCCTGGCAACAGAGCAAGACTCCATCTCAAATAATAATAATAATAATAATTATCTGAAGGTACAAAATGTACTGATAATACTAAGTACACAGAAAAACACAGAATATTATAACACTTTTACTGTGGTGAATAAACTACTCTTATCCTAAGTAGAAAGACTAAATGATGAACCAATGAAAAATAATAACTACAATAACTTTTTAAGACAGAGTCAGTACTGTTAAATATAAATAGAAACAATAAAAAGTTAAAAAGTGGGGGACAAAGTTAAGGCAAGTTTTTATTAGTTTTTTTTTTTACTTGTGTGTTTGTTTATGCAAATAGTGTTACATTTTTATCAGGTTAATAGTGGGCTATAAGATAGTACTCACAAGCTTTCTGGTAACCTCAAACAAAATATATGTACAAATAATGCACAAAAAATATAAAGCAAGAAAATCATATTATCAGAGAAAATCATCTTCATGAGTGAAAGACAGAAATGAAAGAAAGGAGAGAAGACCATACCTCAACCAGAAAACAAATAACAAAATGGCAAGATTAAGTTCTTACTTATCAATAATAATGTTGAATGAAAATGGACTAAGCTCTCCAATCAGAAGACATAGCCTGGCTGAAAATATGAAAAAACAAGAGCCATTGAAATTTTGCCCAGAAGAAACACACTTCAACTATCAAGACACACATAGACTGCAAATAAAGGGATGGAACAAGATATTCCATGCCAATGGAAACTGCAAAAGAGCAAGAGTTACTATACTTATAATAGAAAAAAATAGATTTCAAGACAAAACCATCAGAAGAGACAGAGAAGATCATAATATAATGATAAAGAGGCCAATGCAACAAGAAGTTATAACAATTGTAAATATATATGCACCCAACAGGTGAGCACCCAGATATATAAAGGAAATATTATTAGAGCTAAACAGAGAGATAGATCCCAATACAATAATATCTGGAAACTTCAACGCCCCACTTTCAGCACTGGACAAGTCTTCCAGACAGAAAATCAACAAAGAAACATCAGACCTAATCTGTACTATGAACTAAATGAATATAACACATATTTGCAGAACATTTTATTTAAGAGTTGCAGAATAAACCTTCTTCTCCACAGGACATAAATCATTCTCAAGGACAGACCATATATATAGCCACAAAATAAGTCTTAAACCACTCAAAAAATTCAACTAATATCAAGCTTTTTTTCTGACCACAATAGACTAAAACTAGATATTAGTAACAAGAGGAATTTTGGAAACTATACGAATACATGAAAATTAATATGATCCTGAATTACCGGTGTATCACTGAATAAATTAATAAGAAAATTAAAATGTTTTTGAAACAAATGATAATGAAAACACAACATGCCAAAACCTATGGGATACAGCAAAACCCGTACCCAGAGAAAATCTTATAAGTGCCTACATCAAAAAAGACCAAAAACGTCAAGCAAACAATCTAATGATGAATCTAAAAGAAGTAGTAAAACAGGAGCAAATCAAATTCAGAATTAGTAGAAGAAAATGAATAATAAAGAACAGAACAGAAATAATGAAAGTGAAATAAAAAATACAAAAGATCGCCTGTAATCCCAGCACTTTGGGAGGCCGAGACAGGCGGATCACGAGGTCAGGAGATCGAGACCATCCTGGCTAACAAGATGAAACCCCGTCTCTACTAAAAAATACCAAAAATTAGCCGGGCATGATGGTGGGCACCTGTGGTCCCAGCTACTCGGGAGGCTGAGGCAGGAGAATAGCGTGAACCCAGGAGTCGGAGCTTGCAGTGAGCGAGATCGTGCCACTGCACTCCAGCCTGGGCGAAGAGCAAGACTCCGTCCCCCCCCCACCAAAAAAAAAGTACAAAAGATCAATAAAATATCTTGCTTTTTTTGAAATGTTAAACAACATTGACAAACTTTTAGTCAGACTAACCAGAAAAAAATAGAGACAATACAACTAAATAAAATCAGAAGTGAAAAAGAGGATGTTACAACTGATACTGCAGAAACTCAAAGAATCATTAGTGGCTGCTATGAGCAACTATATGCCAATAAATTAGAAAATCTAGAAGAAATGGACAAATTCCTACATACACACAACCTACTAAGATGGAACTAGGAAGAAATCCAAAACCTGAACAGAACAGTAACAAGTAACAAGAACAAAACTGCAATACAAAGTCTCCCAGTAAAGAAAATCCTGGGACCTGAGGGCTTCACTGCCGAGTTTTACCAAACATTTAAAGAGGACCTAATACCAATCGAGAGGAACTAATACCAATAGTACCTAAACTATTCTAAAATATAGAGGAGGAGGGAATATTTCCAAACTCATTCTATGAGACAAGTATTACTCTGATATGAAAATGAGACAAAGAAACATAAAAAAAAAGAAAAAGAAAAAGAAAAATGCAAGCCAAAGTCTCTGATGAATATTGATGAAGAAACATGCAACAAAATACTAGTAATCACAATTCAACAATACATAGAAGGATTATACATCATGACCTAGTGAGATACATCACTGATATACAAGGATGATTCAACATACAGAATCAATCAATCAAACATCATATTAACAGAATGAAGGATAAAAACCATATGATTGTTTCAATTGATGCTGAAAAAGCATTTAATAAAATTCACCATCTCTTCATGATAAAACAGCTTTAACAAACTGGGAATAGAAGGAACATACTTCAACATAATAAAAGCCATGTTTGACAGGCCTACAGCTAGTATCATACTGAATGGCAAAGAACTGAAAGCCTTTCCTTTACAATTTGGAACATGACAAAGATGCCCACTATTAGCACTGTTATTCAAAGTAATACTGAAAGTCCTACCTGGAGCAATCAGACAAAAGAAATATACAAAGGGCATCCAAATTGAAAAGATGTAAAATTATCTTTGTTTGCAGATGATATAATTTTGTATCTGGAAAAATCTAAGGACTCCACAAAAAAAAAAAAAAAAAAAAAAAAAAAAAAAAAAAAAAAAAAAAACATTGGAGCTGATAAACAAATTGGATAAACTTGCAGGATACAAAATCTACTTCCAAAAATCAGTAACATTTCTATAAGCCAACAGTGAACAATGTGAAAAAGAAATAAAAAAGGAATCCCATTTAAAATAGCCACAGATAAAATTAAATACCTAGGAATTGACTTAACCAAAGAAGTGAAACATCTCTATAATAAAAACTATAGAACACAGATGAAAGAAATTGGATAGGATACCAAAAATGAAACATTTTCCATGTTCATGGATTGAAAGAATCAATATTGTTAAAATGTTTATGCTAACCAAAGCAGTCTACAGATTCAATTCAATCCTTAAAACACCAATGATGTTCTTCACATAAATATAAAAAGCTCTCCCCCAATTTTTTTTTTTTTTTTTTTGAGACAGAGTCTCGCTCTGTC
>NW_022298146.1:0-1560 GCF_002776525.5 Piliocolobus tephrosceles
GTGCGCTCCCAATATCCTACTGCTGATTCCAGGAGAACAGTGTTAGCGAACTGCTCCATGAAAATAATGTTGTAGGCCAGGTGCAGTGGCTCAAGCCTGTAATCCCAGCACTTTGGGAGGCCAAGACTGGCGGATCACGAGGTCAGCAGATCAAGACCATCCTGGCTAACACGGTGAAACCCCGTCTCTACTAAAAAATACAAAAAACTAGCCAGGCGAGGTGGCAGGCACCTGTAGTCCCAGCCACTCGGGAGGCTGAGGCAGGAGAATGGCGTGAACCTGGGAGGCGGAGCTTGCAGTGAGCTGAAATCCAGCCACTGCACTCCAGCCTGGGTGACAGAGTGAGACTCCATCTCATAAAAAAAAAAAAAAAAAAAAAAGAAAGAAAGAAAATAATGTTTTAACTATTTGAGATGCATTCACACATCACAAAGCAGTTTCTCAGAAAGCTTCTTTCTAGTTATCATCGTAGGATATTTCCCTTTTCACAATAGGCGTAATATGCTCCCAAATTTCCTCTTGCAGATTCCATGAAAACAGTGTTAGCAAACTGCTCCATGAAAAGACACGTGTATCTCTGTGAAATGAATTCACACATTTCAAAGAAGTTTCTCAGAGGGCTTCTTTCTAGTTTTTATCTGAGTATACTTCCTTTGTCACCATATGCTTCAATGTGCTGTCAAATATCCCATTGCAGATTCCAAGAAAACAGTGTTAGCAAATGCTAAATGCAAAGAACAGTGTAACTCTGTGAGATGAATTCACACATCACAAAGAAATTTCCCAGAAAGCCTCTTTTTGATTTTTATTTGAGGTTAATTCCCTTGTCATTGTAAGCTTCAAGGCGGTCCCAGAGATCCTGTTGCAGATATCATGAGAAGGTTCTCAGCAAGCCACTCCATGAAAAGGAATGTGTGACTCTGTGAGATAAATTCACACATCACAAACCAATTTCTCAGAAAGCTTCTTTCTAGTTTTTATATAAGGATATTTCCTTTTTCACCGTAAGCTTCCATGTACTCCAAAATATCCCATTGCAGATTCCAATAAAACAGTGTTCGGAAACTGTTGAATGAAAAGATCAATGTAACTCTGTGACATGAATTCACACATCATAAAGCAGTTTCTAAGACACCTTCTTTCTAGTTTTTATCTAAAGATATTTCCTTTATCACCTGAATAGGCCTTAATGCATTCGCCAATATAAATTCGCAGATTCCACAAAAGTAGTGTTAGCAAACTGTTCAATGAAAAGGAAGGTGTAACTGTGGGTGATGAATTCACACATCACAAAGCAGTTTCCCAGAAAGCTTCTTTTTGGTTTTTACCTGATCAAATTTCCCTTGTCACGGTAGACATCAATGCACACCAAAGCATCCTATTGCAGATTCCATGAAAACGGTGTTAGGAAACTTCAACATGAAAAGAAATGTGTAGCTCTATGAGATGAATTAACACAGTAAAACCAGTTTCTCAGAAAGCTTAGTTCTTGTTTTTAACTCAGGATATTTTATTTGTCACCATATGCTTCAATGCGCTACCTATACACCATAGCAGATT
>NW_022298147.1:0-424 GCF_002776525.5 Piliocolobus tephrosceles
AACAACAACAAAAACAACAACAAAAACAACTACAAAAATTAACAAACGACATAATTGATATAACTTATTCAAAAGATTTAGAAATAAGTTCAACAAGTGGAGTTAATAACGAGAGTTCTGAAAATGAAGACTTAGAGTTTAGGTCTATAAACAATCCTAATCCTTTTAAGTTTAGAAAGCAGTCTAACGATTCATTAAGTTTGTCAAAATATGGAAGCTTGTTTAATCAATATGACGAAGCACCAGGTAATAAAAAAAACGAAAAAATGTTCATACATTTTTTAGTACTATTAGTCAAAATCGCTTAGTACTATTAGTCAAAATTTTTTATTACTTGTTTGACATGTATATGCATACTGATTCATACACACATAATGTTTTCTATTTTTTTTTTTTTTTTTTTTTTTTTTTTTTTTTTTTTTTT
>NW_022298147.1:524-1681 GCF_002776525.5 Piliocolobus tephrosceles
TTTTTTTTTTTTTTTTTTTTTTTTTTTTTTTTTTTTTTTTTTTGGGGATGGCTTAAAATGTATTTTCTAACATTAAAGAATCGATGAGTATACAAAAGAAGATAGCACCATCAAATAAACACACAACAGTGGAGAGATATATAAGTAAAAATGAAGAAAACAATATAAATCATATGAACATGTATTCTACGAAAAAAATATAATGCACATAATAACTTATCAAATAATTATAACTACATTTCGAGCTTCTATAAAAACCAAAACAATTTATATAGGACTGGCGATGCATACCATGAAAGGACTACTATGAGAACTATCAGTAGAACCAATAACGTTCCAAATAATGGTTCAAATAATGTTACAAATAACGTCCCAAATAATAGTATTACTACTGCACCCTTTAGAACCTCCAACATGTACAACACATATAAATTAAAATCAAACGAAGTAAGAGTATACGGTACACAAAACTTTAATAAAAATAATTCTAGTATGTTGCTACAAAACTTACATAGAGAAATTTTAAGTGATTTATTTGGAAACGGTGATAAACAAAATGATTCAACAGATGAAGTGGTAAGTGAAAAAGAAAATAAAAATAACAAAAATGTAGAAGAATCTGAAAACGACAAAGATAATGTTATTTCTTATGGGATGATAGAAAATAACCATAGTGAATATCTAGACACAAAAAAAAAAACAAAAAAAAAAAAAAAAACGAGTTATTAAACGATGTATCAATAAATTCACAAGTATCGGAACAAACAATAACAAATAATAACAGTAATGATGAAATGTTATCAACACATTATAAAAAAAGAAAAAGAAATAACACAGATAATGTAAACAATACAGTATATAATGAATTAAATAAAAAAAAAAAAAAAAAAAGTTCTGTTCATAATAATAAAACATACTTGGTTAATGAAAGTGATTATGGTAGTATATCTGACAAATACGGAGGCTCAAATAGTTACGAAAGTGAAGTTTATGACAAATGTGCTTCTAAAAAAAAAGCCACAAAATCAGGAGTAGGAGTAGGAGTAGGAGTAGAAACGAAAGCCAAAGAAGAAGCGAAAGAAGAAGCGAAAGAAGAAGCGAAAGAAGAAGCGAAAGAAAAAGTGAAAGAAAAAGTGAAAGAAAAAGTGAAAGAAAAA
>NW_022298148.1:0-1732 GCF_002776525.5 Piliocolobus tephrosceles
CTCAAAGCACATCCCAATGCCACTCCTCATATACTCGCCACTCTTCAGTAAATCAACTCCAGCCCGGAGTAGGATTAAGGCCTTCGCCCATGGCCTAGATTGATAGGTTTCCCAATGGAGGTGTATACCTTAGAGTCAGTTTATCCCCCTCTCACACCTCCTCTCACCCCTCTCACACAAATTTTGAGGAAACTCAAAATTTTCTGCCTAGCTTATGGTGTAAGCTGCATCTTGCTGCTTCTTTCAAATGGTCTGTGGCTTATTTCAATTTTCCTGTTAAATTCCTGTGTTGCTTCTTGAAAGAAAGTTCAGTGCAAACCTCTGCATAACATTTTGTCTTTCCAAGTGCAAGAGGCAGGCTAACAATGCTTTCAATCCACCATCTTGGAAAACAAAAATAACAGCTTTCTGACTTTTAAAGGTTTTGTTAAGATCTGTTAATGACTCACAAAGAAATAGTATTGGGTATATTTGAAATTAGTATTTATTCATTTATGTTGATAAGTGAAAATACAAGATAGTTATCAAGAAGGAAGTACTTAATATGTATATTTGAATATTCTTAGATGAAAATAACTTCACTTTTGATGTATTTTTATATTATGTCAGTTTCATTTCAACTTAGGTTTAAGGGGTTCTTGATAATCTGACATGGTAAGTGGTGTTGGAATTGGCATTAAAATCCACCATGCTCTACAGCACTTCATCCTTCTTCGGCAGGCACCAATTTGATCTTCTACTACTTTGCAGACATCTCTTCTGCAAACACCAGATAAGCTGAGAGAATGACCTTCAGCAGCACCCAAAGCACCTCTTACTGCAGGAAAGAAGATCCAGTGAGATAGTCAGTCCACAAATGGAATGTAAATCCATGAACACTCTTAAGTAACAGAATAAATTTAGTATGAGCATTTTTATGTGGGAACTTTTGAAATGGTGGCTGCTCATATGTCAGAGACACATGCAGATTCAGAAAGGTAGTAGTTCCAATCCTGGTTTGGCACAACAGTCACAGTATTTTTGGTGGGGAAAAGGGATGTGGGAGGGGATGGTACATCTTCGTCTTTTCCTCTGGGTTTTCTCTGAGAAATGGCTGCTGCTTACCCCTGCGGCAAAAATGCAAGTGTCTTCTGCCAGAGTGGGTTACTGAGGGCCATGGTGATTCCACTTTGTGGCTGATACTGATAGTCCCTTTCTGCTTTTTTTGTTCCTAGCCAAAAAAGATGTTTCTGCTGTCTCAGGTATGCTGATTTCAGCAGTTGTTTTTTTCTGTATGGCTATTTGTTTTTTTTTTTCTTTTTTCTTTCACTCTCTCTCTCTTCTTTTTTCTTTTTCTTTTGGCTTCACTGTGCTGCCGTCGTTTCTTAAGTGGTCTCTTGAACCCTCCCAGGGCTATTTTGGTTTGTACGTAGCTATCTGTATATTTTTTCTTGCGGGAACTTAGAGTTAAAGGCTGGTATATCCTGCTCTTGCTTCCCCAAGTGATTTTATTCCCCCAAGCTAATATTTCAGGCTTTCAATGTATTCGTGCTTTCATCTGTTCAAACATAAGTAGAAATTACTTTTTCTCTCCACATTTCGATTTGCTCTGTCTACTTTAATTGCTAACAGTGTCTTAGTCATCGAATAGATTAGTTAGAAAAAAGTATATTTTTGACATTATAAATGATCCTTTCAATTTGTGTCTAAAAGTGGAAAATATTAGAAAGCTTAACATTTATTATTGTGTCCA
>NW_022298149.1:0-2251 GCF_002776525.5 Piliocolobus tephrosceles
TATCTTTGTTCTCATTGGTTTCAAAGAACATCTTTATTTCTGCTTTCATTTCGTTATGTACCCAGTAGTCATTCAGGAGCAGGTTGTTCAGTTTCCATGTAGTTGAGCGGTTTTGATTGAGTTTCTTAGTCCTGAGTTCTAGTTTGATTGCACTGTGGTCTGAGAGACAGTTTGATATAATTTCTGTTCTTTTACATTTGGTGAGGAGTGCTTTACTTCCAATTATGTGGTCAATTTTGGAATAAGTGCGATGTGGTGCTGAGAAGAATGTATATTCAGTTGACTTGGGGTGGAGAGTTCTATAGATGTCTATTAGGTCTGCTTGGTGCAGAGATGAGTTCAATTCCTGGATATCCTTGTTAACTTTCTGTCTCGTTGATCTGTCTAATGTTGACAGTGGAGTGTTGAAGTCTCCCATTATTATTGTATGGGAGTCTAAGTCTCTTTGTAAGTCTCTAAGGACTTGCTTTATGAATCTGGGTGCTCCTGTATTGGGTGCATATATATTTAGGATAGTTAGCTCTTCCTGTTGAATTGATCCCTTTACCATTATGTAATGGCCTTCTTTGTCTCTTTTGATCTTTGATGGTTTAAAGTCTGTTTTATCAGAGACTAGGATTGCAACCCCTGCTTTTTTTTGTTCTCCATTTGCTTGGTAGATCTTCCTCCATCCCTTTATTTTGAGCCTATGTATGTCTCTGCATGTGAGATGGGTCTCTTGAAGACAGCAGACTGATGGGTCTTGACTCTTTATCCAGTTTGCCAGTCTGTGTCTTTTAATTGGAGCATTTAGTCCATTTACATTTAAGGTTAATATTGTTATGTGTGAACTTGATCCTGCCATTATGATATTAACTGGTTATTTTGCTCATTAGTTGATGCAGTTTCTTCCTAGCCTCGATGGTCTTCACATTTTGGCATGTTTTTGCAATGGCTGGTACCGCTTGTTCCTTTCCATGTTTAGGGCTTCCTTCAGGGTCTCTTGTAAGGCATGCCTGGTGGTGACAAAATCTCTAAGCATTTGCTTATCTGTAAAGAATTTTATTTCTCCTTTACTTATGAAACTTAGTTTGGCTGGATATGAAATTCTGGGTTGAAAATTCTTTTCTTTAAGAACGTTGAATATTGGCCCCCACTCTCTTCTGGCTTGTAGAGTTTCTGCCGAGAGATCTGCTGTCAGTCTGATGGGCTTCCCTTTGTGGGTAACCCGACCTTTCTCTCTGGCTGCCCTTAAGATTTTTTCCTTCATTTCAACTTTGGTGAATCTGGCAATTATGTGTCTTGGAGTTGCTCTTCTGGAGGAGTATCTTTGTGGCATTCTCTGTATTTCCTGAATTTGAATGTTGGCCTGCCCTGCTAGGTTGGGGAAGTTCTCCTGGATGATATCCTGAAGAGTGTTTTCCAATTTGGTTCCGTTTTCCCCCTCACTTTCAGGCACCCCAATCAGACGTAGATTTGGTCTTTTTACATAATCCCATACTTCTTGCAGGCTTTGTTCATTTCTTTTTCTTCTTTTTTCTTTTGGTTTCTCTTCTCGCTTCATTTCATTCATTTGATCCTCCATCGCTGATACTCTTTCTTCCAGTTGATCGAGTCGGTTGCTGAAGCTTGTGCATTTGTCACGTATTTCTCGTGTCATGGTTTTCATCTCTGTCATTTCGTTTATGACCTTCTCTGCATTAATTAGTCTAGCTGTCAATTCTTCCACTCTTTTTTCAAGATTTTTAGTTTCTTTGTGCTGGGTACGTAATTCCTCCTTTAGCTCTGAGAAGTTTGATGGACTGAAGCCTTCTTCTCTCATCTCGTCAAAGTCATTCTCTGACCAACTTTGATCCGTTGCTGGCGATGGGCTGTGCTCCTTTGCAGGGGTAGATGCGCTCTTATTTTTTGAATTTCCAGCTTTTCTGCCCTGCTTTTTCCCCATCTTTGTAGTTTTATCTGTCTCTGGTCTTTGATGATGGTGACGTACTGATGGGGTTTTGGTATAGGTGTCCTTCCTGTTTGATAGTTTTCCTTCTGACAGTCAGGACCCTCAGCTGTAGGTCTGTTGGAGATTGCTTGAGGTCCACTCCAGACCCTGTTTGCCTAGGTATCAGCAGCAGAGGTTGCAGAAGATAGAATATTGCTGAACAGCGAGTGCACCTGTCTGATTCTTTCTTTGGAAGCTTCCTCTCAGGGGTGTACTCCACCCTGTGAGGTGTGGGTGTCAGACTGCCCCTAGTGGGGGATGTCTCCCAGTTAGGCTACTCGG
>NW_022298153.1:0-439 GCF_002776525.5 Piliocolobus tephrosceles
GGGGCTAGTGGAGTTTTTTTGGCAAGAGACAAGAATAAAACAACTATGTTCTGTTTTTTATTTTGTTTTTCTTCTTTATGAGACAAGGTCTTACTCTGTCACCCAGGCTTGAGTGCAGTGGTGTGATCTCGGCTCACAGCAGCTTCGACCTCCTGGGCTCAGGTGATCCTCCCACCTCAGCCTCCCGAGTACCCGGGACCACAGGCACATACCGCCATTCCCGGCTAAAAGAAATATACACCTATCCCCATGTTTGTGTGTCACACTTGGTGATTCAGGTGGGAATCTGAAGATCTGTACCTAATGCAGGAAGCATTTCATTTTTTAAAAGTTTGATGTCTAAAATTTTTCAGTAATTCTCAAGTTTTAATTTTTCTTGTGTGACTTAGTTCTCACAAATATTTTTCAAAGTTTTTTTTTTTTTTTTTTTTTTTTTTTT
>NW_022298153.1:539-3796 GCF_002776525.5 Piliocolobus tephrosceles
TTTTTTTTTTTTTTTTTTTTTGAGACAGAGTCTCGCTCTGTCACCCACGCTGGAGTGCAGTAGCCAGATCTCAGCTCACTGCAAGCTCCGCCTCCCAGGTTTATGCCATTCTCCTGCCTCAGCCTCCCGAGTAGCTGGGACTACAGGCACCCGCCACCTCGCCCGACTAGTTTTTTGTGTTTTTTAGTAGAGACGGGGTTTCACCGTGTTAGCCAGGATGGTCTCGATCTCCTGACCTCGTGATCCACCCCTCTCGGCCTCCCACCCTCTCGGCCTCCCAAAGTGCTGGGATTACAGGTTTGAGCCACCGCGCCCGGCCCTAATACAACAATTTTTAAAATTTCTATTGCACAATGTCAAAGCAGAAAGGAATAAGAGGAAATATGACACGTTTTTTAAAATGACATTAATGTCACCACTTCCAGATACTAATCCTATGAAGTCATATAAATTCCCAAATCAGGTTGTTTTAGGCAAGAAAAACTACTTTTTCATACATAGTAAAAATGACAAATGTCTAATGATTTTTAGTCATCTACAAAAAGAGTGATGGCTTGTCTAACATACTTCTAAGATTTTGAAATGAAAATATTCAGGACATCACAGTATTAGCAGAGAGATGAGCAAGCAGACCAAGGGAAAAAAGTCTTAATGACCCAGCATTTACATGGAAAGTTGATGAATGAGAGAATAGGCACTGTAGAATAGAAAAAGAGATCACATGCACTTTAAAATATGAGGCAAACCAGGCTGGCATCTACTTGGGAAAATGCATTGTATTCTTCTCTATTCCATGAACAATAGTCAACTTATTATATATTCAAATATGAAAGATAAAACCAGAACACTTTCAGAAGTCACAGGAACATTTTTTTTTTTTACAAAGGATTATGCAGAATTTTTTTTTTTTTATATATATAAGAAAAAAGAAAGGAACAGACAAACTCAAACATATTAAAATGTAGGGAATATATTCTACTACAAAGACACATGCACACGTATGTTTATTGCGGCACTGTTCACAATAGCAAAGACTTGGAATCAACCCAAATGTCCATCAGTGACAGACTGGATTAAGAAAATGTGGCACATATACACCATGGAATACTATGCAGCCATAAAAAAGGATGAGTTTGCGTCCTTTGTAGGGACATGGATGCAGCTGGAAACCATCATTCTTAGCAAACTATCACAAGAAGAGAAAACCAAACACCGCATGTTCTCACTCATAGGTGGGAACTGAACAATGAGCTCACTTGGACTCGGGAAGGGGAACATCACACACTGGGGCCTATCATGGGGAGGGGGGAGGGGGGAGGGATTGCATTGGGGAGTTATACCTGATATAAATGATGAATTGATGGGTGCTGACGAGTTGATGGGTGCAGCACACCAACATGGCACAGATATACATATGTAACAATCCTGCATGTTATGCATATGTACCCTAGAACTTAAAGTATAATAATAAAAAAAAAAATGTAGGAAATAAAAAGAAAATGGAATGGGTTGGGAGTGATGGCTCATGCCTGTAATCCCAGCACCTTGGGAGGCTGAGACAGGTGATCACCTGAGGTCAGGAGGTTGAGACCAGCCTGGCCAACAGGGCAAAACCTCGTCTTTTTGTTGTTTGTTTTTTGAGACGGAGTCTCACATTGTCGCATTGTTGCTTGGGCTGGGGTGTAGCGGCAAGATCTTGGCTCATTGTAACCTCCACTTCCCGGGTTCAAGCAATTCTCTTGCCTCAGCCTCCCGAGTAGCTGGGATTACAGGTGCCTGCCACCATGCTCAGCTAATTTTTTTGTATTTTTAGTAGAGACAGGGTTTCACTATGTTGGCCAGGCTGATCTGGAACTCCTGACCAGGCTGATCGGGAACTGACATGTTGGTGAATCTTTGTAAATCATCAATTTATCTATCACACTTTTATTTCACCAGTAGCATTTACAAAGCTAAGTAATACAATTCCACTTGAAATTATCCATAAACAGAACAGACCTTTAAAACTTACTACACTCACCCTGAGGAAGACATAAATACAAATTTTTAGCAAATAAAATATATCATTTTACCTTGCCTCTTTGGAAATAGTATTTTTATCTTTCAAGCTGTACTGACAAAATGTATCTTACAGTCAATGAAAAACTGAAACTCAAATAAGCGGACAAGCCTTTTCAAGGTAACAAACTCAGGGAGAGGCAGTGCAGACTCCAACACAGACCTTTCTAAGTGTCACGGCAGGCCATTCTATCCCTCAGGACACCCATCCTGTTCAGTAAAGTGCTCAGTGACCACCTAGGAGGCACTAGAACTGCTCTTTGTCCTCCTGTGTGCCTTAAGTGCATTTTCTTTTTTTCTTTTTTTTTTTTTTTTTGAGACGGAGTCTCGCTCTGTCACCCAGGCTCAAGTGCAGTGGCCGGATCTCAGCTCACTGCAAGCTCCACCTCCCGGGTTCATGCCATTCTCCTGCCTCAGCCTCCCGAGTAGCTGGGACTACAGGTACCCGCCACCTCGCACGGCTAGTTTTTCGTATTTTTTAGTAGAGACGGGGTTTCACCGTGTTAGCCAGGATGGTCTCGATCTCCTGACCTCGTGATCCGCCCATCTCGGCCTCCCAAAGTGCTGGGATTACAGGCTTGAGCCACCGCACCCGGCAAGAGGGAGATTTTAAATCAATAAGTATAGTTATGATGAATGCCAGAAAGAAGAATGTGTGTGATGGGGAGGTGACTTAAGTTATTGTCTCATATTTTAACGCTTTCATAGGCAATAACTAAAAACGTAGAAGCTTAAAACAACACACACCTTTAAGCCAATTTTGGCAAGCTAGGAGTTGAGCACATTTTAGCAGGTCCTCTGCTTGGGATCTCATGCTAAGCAGCTGGGCTGCATCCTCATCTGAGGCTCAACCAGGGCAGAATCCATTTCCACATCCACTGAGGTTATTGGCAGAATTCATTTCTTGGACCCACTTGGCAAGTGCCCAGCTTTTTGCTTCCTTGCCTACGGGGCCCCTCCAAAGGTCCTTTCTCAGCACAGCATCTACCTCCAGCAGCGCCTGCAGGAGGAACCTCACTCTGGAGTGTGTGAAGGTGATGCACCGTGACAGTGACATTGCTTTTTCCAGGCTCTGTGGGTTAGAAGCCAGTCACGGGTTTTGCTCGTACCCAAGGTCAGGAATCCTATGCAAGGGCATATGTCATTGGGGAGTCAGTCACTTTAGGGTGTGGCTGCCACCACTGAACTTGGTGAGACTT
>NW_022298156.1:0-276 GCF_002776525.5 Piliocolobus tephrosceles
TATAGTCATTGATTTATTTCTTATTATTTTTTTTTTTTTTTTTTTTTTGTTTTAAGTTATTTTAAAATTAACTCACCATTGTTTATCATAAAACCTGTTAGCCCCTGGTTTTTTAAAAAAGTAATCTGACCATGTAAATATGACCATGTAAATATGACCATGTAAATATGACCATGTAAATATGATCCTGTAATCTGACCATATATTTTTTCTAAACATAGATTATTTATGTTTTTGTTTATGCCATTTTTTTTTCTTTTTTTTTTCTTTTTTTTT
>NW_022298156.1:376-1673 GCF_002776525.5 Piliocolobus tephrosceles
TTTTCTTTTTTTTTTCTTTTTTTTTCTTTTTTTTTCTTTTTTTTTATTTTATAATAATAAAAAGGAAAACAAAAATAATTTCTAACCAAAATAGACAAATAAAAAATGTATAGAATGATCTGTCAACATTATATTTTTGTTATAAAAACAATTATTATATATACATTTTTTCTTAAGTGTTATTTGTATTAAACATATACGTATATATAAATGTGTATAATTTTCCGTTGTATATATAGTATAATTTTATACATAAAAAATAAAATAAAAAACATGCGACAATTAAACTAAATAATTTTTTGATTGAATCTTTTTAAAAGACCATATTCCCCACCCTTCAAAAGAAAACGAAAGCAGGAGTTAAAGTTACGAAAAATGTATAAATGATTATAATATTTTTTATGAACAAGTTAAGAATTTTGTTGAATATTTGAGGCATTTCATATATTATAAACGCGTCTTTTCACACGCAAATATGATTTTTATACGAATCACATGTATATACATATATATAGACATGTGATTCGTATATTGTTGTAAATGCTTCACAACCGAATAAAGCAAATATGTATAAGATGTTTTGTTTTTGTACAATATGCTTTTGTTATTTACTTGCTATCCTTTTTTTTTTTTTTTGCTCATCCACTGTTTGCAAGACGAAGTATGTAAAATTGTACATATATGTAATGTATGTATGTAATGTATGTATGTAATGTATGTATGTGAAGTATGTATGTGAAGTATACTATATACATACATTTATGTACATTTTACTTTATTATTATAAACATATATGTTAGGTTTTTTTTTTTTTTTTTTTTTTTTTTTTTTGTTTTTTATTAAAAATTAAGTCTGAAGAAAACATAATTTAAATCACCATATACTTATTTTATTTTTGATTTACTTTTTGCTATACTTTGTTTTATTTTTTTAACTTATTAATTTCCTTTTGAAGGTATATACTCATGTGAATAAGGTATATTATAATGATAATTATATTATATATGATGTCACTGTGGTAAGTATATAAAATGTGCCATTATGATGCTATTTGTATAAAGGTTACATTTTATGGAAATATTTTTGCTTTTTTTTTTCTTCCTATCACTTTTTTTTTACTTCCTTTCGCTTTTTTTTTTTCTTCCTATCACTTTTTTTTTACTTTCGTTTTTTTTTCTTTTTTTCGTTTTGATTTCTTTTTTTTTTCATTTTTCATTTTTCATTTTTCATTTTTCATTTTTCATTTTTCATTTTTCATTTTTCATTTTTCATTTTTCATTTTTCATTTTTCATTTTT
>NW_022298158.1:0-7752 GCF_002776525.5 Piliocolobus tephrosceles
AGAACTTACCAATCCTCCCTCATAGGATGGTTCTTAGTATCAGAAATTTGCTTTCAAAAGCAGCAGCTTTGTATGAAAGTCCTGGTTATCAGTGTTCTTACTAAGTAAAACTTAAGCATGGCCTAACATGTCCCTTGGAGAAAGTTCTGAATACTCCACGCAGGCTTTCTTAGCTTGTCTCACTGCTCCAATCCCCCAATTCAGTTTCTACCTTGCTATGTTCCCCAGGAGGCTTGAATTGCATCACCCTTGTCCTCTGGCTTAAATTAGGCTGGGCCTAATTTGGAGAGTGCTGGCAGTAGATTGTAATCTAGAATGAAAGAGGGTTTTGAGTTTTTATTTTCCTCCCTCGTTTCCTGCCTCAGCTCTGTGGTTCTGCCAGTAATCGATTGGGGTTCTTTTCAGGTGCTCCTTCTTTCCTGGCTCTGAACTCTCTCCAAGCAGCCTCCTAAAGGTAGTAAAGTTCTCCCCACTTCTGTTGGCATCCCCTTCCCTAAGATCTTCTTGTTTCAAACTTTCTGAGTGTGAATTTAGTTCTTATTGTGACTATGATTGTTTTTGTTGTTGTTGTTGTTCTCATTGGGATTTTAAGATCTGCTGGTTATGTTGGGATCCCAGGACACAAAGGCAGAGAAAGTTGTTAGCCCCTGCATTGGCTCTATAAGCACTAATCCTCTTGTGTGCACCCTTCATTCCCCCTTCCAGCTTTACATGAAGTCCTCATCATTGGTATGTTGTCTTTGAGTTACCTCTGAAAGCTCCTGTTAAACTACAACTCAGAAAATTGTAGCAAATTAAACCGAAGTAATTTCAGTTTGCCTTTATTTATCAAACTGGTTTCTTTAATTTATGAGGGAGCAGTAAGTCATTCATTCATTCATTCATTTACTCATTCATGTGATTGCTTATAAATGTGTTCGATAAACTTGCAGTAGATACCCCTTTAACAGTCTCCTGATTGGTGGAAATCAAAAGGCACATTCTTCTTGCATGGTGAAGAGTTCACTGAAAGCTGTTGTCACCACTATACCAGAAGGCGCAAGACGAGGAAACAAGCAGAGCCCAGAGAGCTCTGGTGCTGTGGACTCAGCCTAGCAGGAAGGAGCTGTGCCTGTAGAAGTATATAGCTTCTGCCAGAGGAGTAGTACCCAGGTAGAGAGGGAGTGGAAAGAATTGCTTCTACTTTTCTCTCCTTCCTCACTCAAATTTCAAGAGGGTTACTCTTTTTGACTAAACTCAACATGAAGTCATAGGAGAAGGGAATCTAGATGAGGCAGTTTATAGGGCTCAGGCCCTTGAAGAATAAAACTGAGCTGGACAGAGTAACTTTGGCTGTGTGGCAAATAGAAAATAATTTGTGCAGCTTCAGAATGATGCAAGAGATGAATATATAAGTCCTGATGAGGAAAGTAAGAGTTCTTTCTCAAAAACATAAGTATAAGAGACAAGACTAATAATGGTATTTAATGCTGTTGACTCCACTAGTCACAACTATCTTCTTGGGAAAGTGTATTTCTTCTTTATACCAGTACATTTTTGTTTAGACCTAATCAAAGCAGACATTGATAGCAGAATAGTTTTTTTTTTTTTTTTTCATTCTTAGTTTGGATAGATAAGAAATTAGGTTTGGGTGTTCAAACTAGGCTATCTACATTGTAGGAGAAGACAGCATATGTATCTCTTGTGAGAAGAGATAGGCTTCTTTCCATTTCCTTGAGATTGTATTGCAGGAGAAATACAGAAACCTGGGGTTCCCCAGGTGGAGACCTCATGGTTTGTTAGATGATTCAGTAGTTGGATTTCTAGAAGATGCTTTGTTTTGAAGGTCTCCGAAACTATCCTCAAGCTTGATAATTCACTAGAGGAGCTCACAGGACTTAGATGTTGTTATGACTACCATGTGGTTTATTACAGTGAAAGGATGCATTGTGAAATCAACAAAAGGAAGAAGCATATGGAGTGAAGTCTAGAGAAAAGAATTAGCAAGCTTTCAAGTATGGAATCACATAGAATGCACTTAATTCTCCCCAGCAAAAATGTGTGACAACACGTGGGAAGTATTGATAAGGAAGGACACTCTTTTGAGCCTGATTTTTCATGGTTTTTATTGGCAGTCAGTCACATAAGCCTATACTACCTCTGCTGGATGTTTGTTGCTTCAGGTCCAGACTCCCAGGGAGAAGACAGGCACTCAGAATAGATGACAATGATATCATTAACTACTTAAACAAACTGGCACAGAATGCTTCAAAAACACTCTTATCAGACAGCTCGGTTCCCAGGAGTGAGCTAAGGGCCTGTCATGGAAACAGGACTTTTTTGGGGAATGTGCTGAGTTTGAGCAACCCAGGCTTGCTGAATTAACTCTTTCTGACATACATGTAAAAGTGCTGTATTTGGCTTTTTGATTCCTCTTCCAACGTGAGCAGCACTTCTGGAAGAATAATACTAAGTAACCCAAGTCTGTACCTTCTTTAATTTGAAACTAGCCACCAACAAAATTCTGAGACTAATCATGTTGGTGCTGTTGGCCCCAGATTCTCCTTTGTATGATTTCTCCACCTTTACAACTCACTTAGTTTCTCATGATAAGGTCATTATAAGTTCAAGTTCTTTCTTCTTCCCCTATAAGCCCCATTTTCAGAGAGGCTTGGAGACTGCCACTCATCACTTACAGTGAGCCTAAATCTCTCCTTTGTTTTTTCAGAGGGAGTTTATACTCCATTGTCAAGCTCTTTCTGTCAAATGAACAGATTTGCTCCATGATAAATGGAGAAGAAAACCCCTGTGAAATCATCATGTTGAATTGTCACTAACCCTAGCCCTCTGACTTAGCTAGTCTGATATTTCATCTTGGACCCATTTTAAACTATATAGACATTGGTAACTTTGACTCCAAATCACTTTTCTGTTGGCTATCAGCTCACTGCTATTCAAGCAGTTTAACTCAGGAAATCACTGTGTAATGATATCCCTAACGTGTTTATTGGGTACAACATATTTCTCTCCTCTTCCCTATTATGAAACATAGTCACTAAAATAAAAACGTGAATAAAATATTTATAGACTATAATATTAACTAGACTCTGTGTTAAGTACTTGAGATAAAATTTTTCAAAACAGACACATCACCTCTTTTATAGACGGTTTATTCTGGAATCAACAACAACAACAGCAGATAAATAACTAAATGACTCATAAATTACAATTTTGCTAAGTGCTCAGAAAAGTTACAGTAAAAGGATGCAATATCAAATCAACACTACTGTGAGAAGAATGTGGCTAACAAAGAGGGAGACAGTGTTCTAGAACAGATGCTATAGAGTTCTACACATGTCCCTCTGAACACTGGGAAATGTATGGTGTGTTCAGTAATGAGGTGGGCAGCAGGGCTAAAGCACAAAGGCCAAGGGGAAGAACAGTACAAAATAAGCTGAGGAGAAAGCAAAGATCAGGTCCTGCAATCCAGAGAAGGCTACCCCCAAAATTTGGAAAACATCGCAAAAGCAGGACTAAGAAGTCATAAAAATAATTGATCAGTATTTGCATTTCTAAAAGATCACTTACTTTTTTGCTTTCTCCTTTTTGTATTAGAGTCAGTGAGGTGTAGATGAAAGTATCTTAAGTATCTCTGCACCTTGCACAGTGCCTGACACATGGTAGGCACTCAAAATATATTTGTTTAATAAATGACTAAACAATCAAAGGAGAAAATATACTTCCCATTAAAACTATACAGTTCTTGAGGCTAGGAATTTTTTTGTTTGCTTAACTTTTCTTCTCTTGATTTCCAACAACTTATAGGGAACATACCAGGGACTTACTGTGTATTTCCTTGATTGTCTTGACTTTTATCCTCTTTCTATCTCTGAGCTGTTCCAAGTTCTCTCTAAATCATAAGGCCACAAAAATAGTTCCCACTCTATGCATTGCCTTCTATTCCTGCTGCTACTAAAAGTTGGAGCTCAGTTTGTGAGAGGACATTCTGAGAAAAAGAGAAAATAATCCTTCGCCCCAACCACCACACATATGCACTAGTACTCACTCTTATTAGACTCCTATGCAAAGGAGAAAAGGGAAGAATAGGGATATGTTACTCTGCCTTTTGCCTGGTTTTGATGAGCTCTATGATCATTTACTACAATCACTGGAATCTGCACATTTGCTTAAGTGTGTATTGTGATGGTGTTATGATGGATGGATAAAAATTGGCAGTCTAGTCATTTGCTCTCCAATTGATATTTCCTTCCATTCAATTAGCATGTGTTCTATGGTTTTAGGGAATACTTATTGGTTCTCTCATTTTAAAATAAAATTTAAATGTTGCATTTTCAGGGAGCATCATAATCACTTTATTAGTGGTTAAGATAATATGTAAAATGTTGAGAGATTGTTCTTGCCAAAGTCCCTGGTGTGAGATTCATGTAATGAACCTTTGTAATTCTTTAGACTTTCAGCACATGATGCCTTTGTTTCACAGAGGAAAATCTTCTTTAACCAAAGAGAACAACTAAGTGAATCTTTAAAACATCAGTTTTTGTCTTCTACATTCAAGTTATTTCTGTATATTACTGTGAATATCATTTGGTTTATCGTTTTCTCCCTGCCCTCCTTTCCTGATGCTGCTGCTGCTGCTGCTGCTTTAAAAAAAAATTTGCTATGGTTGTCTTCTTTTCACCTCAAGTGTCCTTTATTAAATAAAGCCCAACTACTATTTTCAAAGTGCCTCAACTAAATGGGTTTATTACGGTAGTACAATCGTAATGTATAGAGGGAAAAAGAATTGTTTAAATATTTGCCATCCTACCAGAAAAACTTAAATTGTGTGTTTTTCACTTACTGAGATTACCTTGGGTTGCACAAAATCTTCTGTATAGCAACCGATGTTAATCTCTACTTGGTCAGCAGATGCCTTAGATTTGTGCCCTGTACTATAATCAGTCTAAACCTCTCTAAACCTTGTAGTCATTCTTGTAACCACCAATGCTAATAGAGACAGTGGTTTTCATCTTAATTGTATTTTAAATTCTTAGTGGTCTATTAAAGGGAAGGTCTTTTATAATTATTTATATAGTTGTCTTAAGGAAATTTAGTGTGATCTCTTCTCTACATTGGGAAGGAATGAATGAAACTACATAGTTATACATCTAATGTCATTTTTCCTTACCAAGAATCAACTTTTTCTTAGAATAGTGACTGAATGAATTCTCTTCTTCCACCTGAAGCACCCCTTGCAGGGTTGGGGCTACTATTTTTCTGGTGGCGTCTATGAAACATTTTCACAGGCTCCTTTAGAATCCTCCTGGTATTTCTGCAAAAGGATCTACTACTCAACTTAAAACTGAACCTCAAGAAGGCCTTTCTGGGGTGCCAGAAGTCAATGGACCATATATAGATGCTAGCTTAGGCACCTCTGTGGGATTCTCATGGTAAAAGTCTCCTAGTCTTTCTGCTAAATTGAAAAATAAAACAAACAGGCAAGTTCAACTGATTGTATCTGCAATTGAAAACAAATATCCCGGCCGGGGGCGGTGGCTCACGCCTGTAATCCCAGCACTTTGGGAGGCCGAGGCGGGCAGATCACGAAGTCAGGAGATCGAGACCATCCTGGCTAACACGGTGAAAACCTTTCTCTCCTAAAAATACAAACAATTAGCCGGGTATGGTGTCAGGCGCCTGTAGTCCCAGCTGCTGGGGAGGCTGAGGCAGGAGAATGGCGTGAACCCGGGAAGCGGAGCTTGTAGTGAGCTTGTAGTGAGATTGCGCCACTGCACTCCAGCCTGGGCGACAGAAAAAGACTCCCTCGAAATTAAAAAAAAAAAAAAAAAAAAAAAGAAAAAGAAAACAAATATCCCTCTAGTTACAATGGCTTATTATATTTATTTTGTTGGACATTAAATTAATATCTGCACCACTGAATGAGAGACCCCTTAAGAGAATCTCGCAGGAAACAGTTACCTTAGAATTATGTTAAGGAATTCTAGTTCTCTTGTTGTTTAGTACTTGATGAAAATCAACCATACAAAATGCTAAACTAGAAAAGAAGGAGAATGTCTATAATTGAAGTGAAATTGTACATTTATATAAATATAATGAATTCACTAGATTTTCTGAACACTTTGTTTCCTGTTTTGAAAGGAGATAAAGAAACCAAAACATATGTGCTTATGTCTGTACGTTTTGTTTCATTTTTACACACACATTCATTTTCATTCAGATTTCTTTCTGCTACTCTCACAAATGATACCTTTTAATTATAGATAGCATGACTAAACACAAAGGCAGCCCCAAGGATTACTTTGGAAAACCTGCTGAGTAGACATACTAAACAAGACATTATAAGTACATAGAAATATTTAGAGTAAAACAGTTTTGTTCTAATTTATGGACTTCTTTACATCCTCTCTGTCTCTTTCCACAAAGTAATAACACAAGACATAAACTGGAGGGGGAAAAAAAGGAAAAAACAAACAAAGTAAGGGGAATATATCTTGGTTTCATTTGTGTCAAAACAGCAATAAAGCAGAAAAATATATTCAGCTGAGGTGCTATTTGGGTTTTATTTATAAAGGCTACAGTCTCTGCCCTAATGTTCATTAGCTTTGTCCTTGTTGCCTAGTTACAGATTTAAAATTTTTGTCTCTCTGGTTATTGATGACTCTAATGGAGGGAGCAGTGACTGAGGGCCTGATGAAAACACTTTAAATCGCTATTCAGAAATGTTAACATTTTGTGTGTGTCTGGTGTTGTTGATTACAGTGATCTGGGGAAGGGATGGTCTTAAGAGAAAATGAGTGAGAGAAGCAGGTGGTCTCAAAGGGGGTCAGAGACCGCCTAACTTATTCTGCTGGCTAGGGCATTGTTAAAAATAATTTATTGTATGAAAGAATTTGCTTTTGCCAAAGTTATTGAGTTGGCTGGTAATTTACCCCAGATGTATCACAGATATTTGAGGTGTTGTGGTTATGTTATTAAAGGCATCTTTATCAGACTCAGGCCAGAATCACCTGCAGAACAAGCAAATTCAATGATAATCATTAGATTGGAGTGTGTGAAGTATTTAAAATAAAAATTGTGGCTCTATAGTTTAATACTGATGCTGACCAAAATGATGGAGAAATTATGTCTAAGAATTCTAATATCAGAGATTTAAAGATACTCTGGTCATGTGTTTTCAAATTCTCAGTAGCATTCCACAGCTATATTAAAAAATTGTATCTCTTCATGAACTTCATTTCTGGGAAGGCAGAGTCAAAGGAATCAGAGGAAAATTAGGAGGCAATCTCTAGATCAGTGACTCTCAAAGTATAGTAACCAGACTAGCAGTATCAACATCACCAGAACTTGTTAGGAATGCAGGTTCTTTTCCAATTCAGTGAAGAAACTCATTGGTAGCTTGATGGGGATGGCATTGAATCTATAAATAACCTTGGGCAATATAGCCATTTTCACAATATTGATTCTGCCTATCCATGAGCATGGTATGTTCTTCCATTTGTTTGTGTCCTCTTTGATTTCACTGAGCAGTGGTTTGTAGTTCTCCTTGAAGAGGTCCTTTACATCCCTTGTAAGTTGGATTCCTAGGTATTTTATTCTCTTTGAAGCAATTGTGAATGGAAGTTCATTCCTGATTTGGCTCTCTGCTTGTCTGTTACTGGTGTATAAGAATGCTTGTGATTTTTGCACATTAATTTTGTATCCTGAGACTTTGCTGAAGTTGCTTATCAGCTTAAGAAGATTTTGGGCTGAGAC
>NW_022298159.1:0-1595 GCF_002776525.5 Piliocolobus tephrosceles
GCCCCAGCATCTGAGCCCTGTCCTCCCGCAGGAAAATTAAGCACCTTATAACGGAGCCAGAGGGCAGTGCCAAAGAGGCGACGCCAGGAGGAGGTCATCATCAGGCTGGCCCAGGACGACGAGATGAAGGTAGGGTGTGCAACATGCCTGCGGGGGTACGGGTTGGGGGTGGGGGTGGCGTGAAGGTGGGCGCTGGCAGCGGCGTGACACCTGAGCACCCCTCCCTCCAGGTGGAGCTCCTGGAGCTGCAGGAGATGCTGTTGCGGCTTGGGTTGACGGCAACAAAGGGCACAGCAAATTCCTGGCCGCTGCCCAGAACCCAGCTGATGAGCCCAGTCCAGGAGCCCCACCCCCCCAGGAGCTTGGGGCTGCCGACCAGCATGGTGGTGAGTAGAGCCCTCATGCAGGGCGGGCAGGCAGGAGCAGGGGGTTTTGCACTGTGCTCAGATCCCCGCCTGCCTCTCTTCAAAGATCTTTGTGAGGTGAACCTCACCGACAGCTCCGGGCCTGCGCAAGGAGAGGCCAGGAAGGGGTCTCCCCATGACAACCCTACTGCACAGCCCATCATGCAGGACCACCAGGAGCACCCAGGCTTGGGCAGCAACCGCTCTGGGCCATTCTTTTGCTGGGCTTGGCTGCAGAGAAGAAGGAGATAAACATCACAATCATCAAAGAGCTGGTCAACAAACTTTTTAAAAAGAAACAAAGTTATAGGGTTAATCTCCTACACAATCCATTTACTTCGTTGGAATGTTAGAGCTGTTCATGTTTATTTGTGTTTCTAATTTATACTTTAAGTTTATTTGTAAAAAGTTAAAAGAGAGTGGGTCTCTGTGGCCTTCACTGAGGTTCACTCTGGCATCCTTTAGCATTTTTCATTTTTAATTTCATAATTGTAGGTCATTAGCATGCATATGGAGTTTGCCCTTACGTGGTGGGAGTTCAAACACCCAAAGACCCACTGTTTGCACAAAACTGTTCTCGCTGGTTTGGAATAGGCTGCCATGCTTTTTTAATGTTATTGCAGCATGTATGTTCATTATAGAATTCAGATAAAATTTGCTTATATTCTGCTATTATGTTTGATCCAATCTTAATCACAGTGAGCTCTTCATTAGCTCAATATGCAGTTTGCCCTCAAGTGTGCACTGTTGATTACTTTGTAATTTATGCCACCATGAGTACTGATATTTAGAGTTGTTTAAAGGCTGAGAACTGGAAACAGCCTTTCCCCCATTTTCTGTGTACTGGTGATGGGAGTAATAACGTTTTGGGGGATTTTTAAATCTCACAGAAGAGGACAGTGGCCTGCTCATGAAGACAGAGGACATGTGCGGGACAGAGTGTGTTTCATTTGTTCCAGTGCCAGGAATGAGCGCTGTGCTATGGTAGTTCCCTTAGGATTTGTGTGTGCTCTGGGCTCATGAAGATACTGCATCATGAGCTGCAGCAGTTGTACTCTTTTTCCATGACCTAAAAAGGGATTATTTCTGAGGAATGAAAGGCTCCCATCGTTGACTGTGGATGTGGAAAACCTTTCCTAGCTTAAGAGCATTTGTATTTATAATACATTTTAAAGTCAGAGTTCATGTTAC
>NW_022298161.1:0-979 GCF_002776525.5 Piliocolobus tephrosceles
AACAATAATAACAATAATAACAATAATAACAATAATAACAATAATAATAATAATAATAATAAAATTAAACAACAAAATAAATCTATTGAAATTAATATTGAAGAAAATAACTTTAATAAATATGGTACTATTATAGATACTGTAACTGATACATTTGATCGTTATGTTGATACAAATGTACCTGTTGTAGCTAATAATAATATATTAGAAACAAAAGACATAAATTTAAATAACCCATTATTACAAAACAACCTGAACGTTAATAATATTGATAATAGTGGTAGCAATAACAGTAATAACATTAATGATTATAATTATAATAAAAAAAAATAGTTCATTAGATATACATAGTAAAAATGAAAAAACGAATATAAAATTTAATAATAATAATGTAATAAATATAAATACATGTATAAATAAAAATATGGATCTTATGAAAAGTGATATTATATTATACATTGATGGAATTAGTACTACTCATATACAAAAAGAATTCAACAAATTACAAATAAGTAAAGAAAGTTCTAACAATAATAATCATGAAAATAATAATAATCAGGACATAATATATTACAATAAAGAAGAATATTATAAAAAACAAGTTGAACAATATCAACAGATTGGTATTGATCAACAGTTTGGTGGTAATAATAACAATAGTATTAACAAAGACACGGTATATAAAAAAACAGACGATAACATTAATAATACATTAAATTGTAATATTAGTTTGAATGAAAATGTAAATGTTAATGATAATACAACAGAACATATATCTAAAAAAAATATAACAAATCTTAATTTATATTTTTACACACAACATAAGAGTGAGTTGAATAACATTAATACTAATGTGAATAATGACAGCTGTATTAACAAATCAGTAGATTATAAAAATGAAAGTGTAATGGGAACAAAAGAAGTGGCAGAAACAGTAACAGAAACAAAAGCAGTAACAGAAACAAAAGCAGTAACAGAA
>NW_022298161.1:989-1084 GCF_002776525.5 Piliocolobus tephrosceles
GCAGTAACAGAAACAAAAGCAGTAACAGAAACAAAAGCAGTAACAGATACAAAAGCAGTAACAGAAACAAAAGCAGTAACAGAAACAAAAGCAGT
>NW_022298165.1:0-1242 GCF_002776525.5 Piliocolobus tephrosceles
TTTTTTTTTTTTTTTTGTAGAGACAAGGTCTCGCTATGTTGCCCAGGATGGTGGCCAGCCTTCAGTGACTGCTCATGAGCGGTCAGGAAATCAATCAGCTGCGTAAGTTAGATCTCTCACTCCTGGCTGCTCTGATTCTGCCCTTGGGTGGGTTGCTGTGATGTTCAATGTCCTCAGTAAAGAAAGAGCCCCAGGTTCCTGAGTTTTGTTAATGGGAGAAGAGATCAAGAGGTTCCCTCAAAAGTTTGCAGTCAGATGATCCAGAGATGGTGGTGATGCCATGGAGAGGAGAACCAAGTGGAGAAAGAAGCCAGAGGCAAGAAAAGCGAAGTTCCCATACATTACAATTTGCCAAGGCCTGGCTCTGCCTGGCAGCTTCCTTCTCAGGTGCCCAGGCTCAGCCTTGCCAGGTTTCATAGAGAAAACATCCCTGGGCCCCAGGATCCATGTGGTCCACGCTGGACTCCTATCAGTCAACTCCTGCCACTGCTCTGTCTCTCCAGGCCAGTCCTCTGCTCCCCATCCTACTCAGACACCCCTCCCCAGCTTTCCCAGCCCCTGATCAGAATGCAGCATCACAAGGGGCTGTTTTTAATCCTTGCTAGATCTCTTTTATTTTTTTTCTCCTTTGCTGGGCTTCCTGGGCTGTAATTTTTCCCTCTGTGTCATCCATCACAGACACAACGTTGCTTGTGCAAATTAAAATGCACCTCAGAATAATAAAAAAGGGGCTTTCTTTCCCCCCTCCTTTTCCTTCCCAGCAGCAACTCCTCAACACAAAACATTTGTCTCTGGGCAAAAGCAGGAGCATTAATTAACCCTGTGTGTGCCATCGCCAGGCCCATATAGTCCCTGCAGCCACACACAGCCAGTGATCAGGGCTAGGGGGCAGCTGGAGAATGGCAGAGAAACGCACCTAGGGAATAAATTCCCTATACTTTATTGCATGCTTATCATGGGCCTGGCACTATTTACTCATTGCCTCTTTAGTCCTCACTGCAGCCCTATGGGACAGGGACTATTATTATCTTCATTTTTTAAATGCAGAAACTGCTGGTGGTTTAGTGACTTACCCAGTTAGTCGATTTGCACACTGACTCCAAAATCCATACCCTACTTTTGCTACTCAGAGTGTGGTTACATGGACTGATTGATTTCCTGACCGCTCATGAGCAGCCACTGAAGGCTGGCCACCAGCCTGGGCAACATAGCGAGACCTTGTCTCTACAAAAAAAAAAAAAA
>NW_022298170.1:0-1539 GCF_002776525.5 Piliocolobus tephrosceles
GGTGACAGGCTTCATCCCCTGTTGGGACTGAGAGGTGAGAAATGAGCTGGGTGTGCAGCAGCCACTTCCGTGATTTGAGGGTCTCACTCAGAACAGCCCTGCCCCCAGGTTTCTTTCTTACTAGTCTACAACATTCTCAAAATTCTATCTTTAGTTACTTTTTGGGGTGCATGTGAAAAGATGGTCTCCGGTCAGAAATGTAAATATTGCCTTGGGAGGAAGAGTTACACATTCTGCACTTGTCAGTCATTAGCATTTTACCTGCATTTGTATTTTAGCTTTGTGGAGAGCTGGCATCTAGCAAAGTCCCATAGAAATGAGAACCAGGATAGACAAGAGTGGTGGGTGAGAAACAGCCTGGGCAAGGTAGGCCCAGGTGTACCGAACTAAACAAAAATCTTGACACATGGCTCTTGTGTCCCATCTAGGTAAGGGGGAGGGGTTCCTGGAGACTTTCCGGTGTCCAAATAGAGTGTCTGGTACATTTTAATAAAGCTGGAGGCCTTGGGATAGGATTTTGAAATCCAGATTTCCTTGGATTTCTAGTTTCTGGTTTTCCCGGAGGCTAGGTAGGGCTGGTTGACTGGGGCAGCCCAGAACCCAGGAGGGGAATAGATCGATGGGGTTGTACGGAGGTGGCACAGTTGTGCCAGAGGCAGCAGGGACACGAGGGCTAGCAAGGGAAGGCCCAGGGCCTGGGCATTTGGAGGGGTTTCAGGCGGATCACGTGACTACTTTTTTCCAGGGCCAGACTTCGGCCACACGTGAGTTCTAAGGACAGGGGCACTGGAAGCAAAGAAGAAACCAGTGCCTGTTTGCAGGCAGCGAGGGCCTCAGAAACTCCAGCACCAACACTCACCCGTCGGTGGAGGCCGTTACCAGGGGCCACCTTATTCGCGAGCAGATCCCGGCGGGTCATCCGGGAGCTGGCCATCCGCACCGACTTCCATGCCCGGACACAGTGGCCTAGCAGCCCCGCCTTGTGCATGGCTCAGACCAGCAAGTCTGGGTTCCACTCCTTCCAGCGGAGGTAACAAAGATTAGGGCGAGGGGGCAGGACGAAGGGCGGGCTGCTTCCCGGTCCGCCCCCTTCTCGCCCCTCCCCGCCCTCGACCACCTGGGAGTCCTCTGTGGCGGTGGGCGCCTCCCTCCGCCGCCGCGCCCAGCAGCCAGCTACCTTCCGCCCGACTGGGGCTTGCCTTCCCTGGCAGGCGGTGTTCAAAGCGCTCTCTGTTAAAAGTTTTCCGTAGGACTTGCCCCTCCCCTGGCCCCCGCAGGAACTCGCAGACTTTGGCTGCTGCACTTTTGCATCTGCTTGCCCATGTTTTCTTCTGGGGGAAGTGGGGGTTTTGAGTTGGTTGCTTTTGCTTCTTCAGAATTTCTTCTCCAAGAAAGTCTGGGTCAATGGATGTGACAGCCCACAGGAGGGCAAATGTTTTGAGACTGCCCATGGAGGTGAGGCCTGTGGTTCTCATAGAGTCCACCAGGTGAGGCTGGAGGAGCCTGGGAGAGATGTGATAGGGAGTAGCTGCACCAGGC
>NW_022298172.1:0-1305 GCF_002776525.5 Piliocolobus tephrosceles
AGGACGGGGGTTCACAATTTTTGTGTTTTTTTTTTTTTTAATTTTTAGTTAAGTTAAAACGAGTTAAAAAAAAAAGTAAACATTTATACCAACAAATTTTCTATAAGTAGATATAGAAAATTGTTTAAAATAAAATAATAAATTAACACGAGTAAAAACATTAAATGATAAAAAAAGGTGTTGTAAAAATCAGCACCTTTTATATATATATATATATATATATATATATATATATAACAAAAAAAATGGTAGTTGTATTTTTGCAAATTATAAAATAAGAGAAAAGTAAAAGGTACGAAATCATATATTTATCAAAATAAAAAGGCTTTTAAAATCAAACAGGTATTTGAGTGCAATACTAAATTATATTGCCCATTTTTCCCTCCCTCCCTAATATATATATTAAGTGCATATTCTATTTTCCACTTCCTTTCTTTTACAATTGCATAAATGAACTTGAAAGGAGAAAAATGGAAAGGGGTATATATTTATATATATTATTTTACTTTAAAGCATTATACCAAAAAAAAAAAAAAAAAAATAATAAATAACAACATTAACAAATGAATTTTTTTATTAATAGGAGTAGAAATCTATAGTATATAGAAAAAAAAAAAAAAATTAGTTATAAATTGTGATAAGAAAAAATATGGTTTGTTTAAATAAATAATTTTATCATTTATATGGTTTGATATATATTGTTACAAATTTTTTATTAAGTATTGTAGCATCTTTTATTTGTACAAGTATTTATAAATTTTTTTTTTTAAGTGGTGATGCATATAAAAGGTAAAAATGTGTGTAGTATTGAATATGTATATATGTATATTTTTATTTATTTTCATAAGTTTTATATGAAATTATTGTGTGCTTTTAATAGTTATATGCTTATATTTTCTTTTCCAGTGTTGTACATATATACCCTCCTTTGTAGTAATACATTCCTAAATATTTTGTTCATTTTGGTATGAATGTTAATGGAAAAAAAAATATATTTTATTATATGCTAACGTTTAGCTTCAATTATAACGTTATTAATTATATTTATTGTATTGTATTATATTTCATTGTGTTGTATTTCATTGTGTTGTATAGTATAGTATCGTATCATGTCGTGTTGTGTCACGAGACGACACGCTACACCGTACCGCGTTGTATTATTTTATTTTATTTTTTTTTTTTTTAGTTTATTTTGTTTTGCTTAAGTTTGGTTTGGTTTGTTCTTTTTTTCTTTTCTTTTACTTTATTTTTCTTTTAATTTATTTTTCTTTTACTTTATTTTTCTTTTACTTTATTTTTCTTTTA
>NW_022298173.1:0-1968 GCF_002776525.5 Piliocolobus tephrosceles
AAAAAAAAAAAATGTAGAGGTATCAAAGTCACATTGTAAACATAGTTTGCTGAACCCTACAGTAATTTGTAAAGTTTGTTTGTGTATACCAATCTTAGATTTTCTAAAACATAATAAAGTATTTTTTTTACGTTGTATTTAACATACAAAAGTTCAAAATATATCCAGACAGGCAGGAACTATGGCTGCCACTTTAAAAAACAAATGTTTTAGCACGATACACTATTCTGTGTATGTACAGATAAATAATCAAACTTTGAACTTTTCAAATCATGAACAACTACATTATTTGTTACTTTGAGCCTTTAATATGTAAAACAAATACATACAGTTTTCTTAGTTTAAAATATGTTTACTTTGAACAATTCAAACTAATGCAAGACTATCAAAAACTTCATAGGCCATAGAAACGTCAACTTCATTTTCAAAATTATAAGAACTCAAAAAAAAAAAAAAAAGCTAAAGCATGGCAGTTTAGTTTTAAACAAAGATAAATAATTTTTTATTTGCACTTGTGATAAGAATCAACTGTATTCATTTAGGAATAAGTAGGAAATGATGCAGTTGTAACTCGCTGTGTGGCGACTGTGATGGTATTTACTGTCCTGGGGATGGTGGGATCCAGTGGACCAGAATCGTCAGCACCTTAACCATGTTCACTGCTGTCCTTTCGCTCTGTCACTAAGATTAGTTTCCGAGACTCATCAACTCTTTCTATCATTGTGTGAACTGTTTTGCACTGCGTTAGCGTCTGCCTTTGGTTTCTGCTAATTTTCTTTGACTTTCATTTTTCTTGTCCTCTGGTGTTTGCTTCGCTGCTCCACTTTGAGGAGTTTGGGCAGCTTCACCCTCAGCCGCTCCAACAGTTCGCCCATTTGGCTGAAGCTCTCCGTTCTTCTGTTCTTGGCGTCTGAGATTTGTCAGCAAGGCGGGGTTTACAGGGACCAGGGCTACCGCCGCCTCCCGCCTGCGGGGCACCTCCTTCACTTCTGACGGGCGCCAGTTCAGTCTTGACTCAGCTGAGCACAGCAGGAACAGCCACAGCAGCCGGAGCACCCACGTCCAAGGTCGCCCAGCCCAGGGACCCCTTGGCTCAAAGCCAGGGTCGGGGCTCAGGGTGGTGTGCAGAAATCCGAGGTCAACCACAGCTGGGCTAGCCCTCCTCGACCTGCGGGGCCAGTTCCTTCCACTGGCTTTCTGCTGCCACCTCCCCTTCCATCAGAGGGACGCTCAGGATTGTGCGGGGGCGGGTAAGCACGGTGAAGAGTCCAGGGAAGTGAGGAGGGGCTGGGATGGGCAGGCTCAAGCCCAGCAGGGCCGCAGCGTCAGACCTGAGCAGAGATCAGCCACTGCCACCGCGACAAGGACAGAGGGGCCCAGGGTCCCCCAGCCAGCCTCCCTCTGCGTCAGGAGAGGAGGGAACTATTTCCAAACAAGAAAGTATAGAGTAGAACTGGCATATCTGACCCAACCGAGTTTTCAGTTTTTCTTTCCTCTCAAATTATGCTCGCCTAAAGTAAGATTTCATTTTTCATCCTCACGTGGCAATTTAATTTTATAATGGCCACAAACTTAGAAACTAAAAATTTTACTCTATTTTACCGAAGAATGCTGAAGTAGCATCAAACTTTTAATAGTGCTTTCTGAATTTTACAGTTTATTACCTTCTATTTGATTCTATCAACTAAACAATAATAACAAATAAAGTCTTGGTTTGCACAACTTGACCATTTACAAAGGGGGTGTATTTATTCATTTAACCGATAAATGTGTGTGGAGCACACACGTTGTGCCATACTTTCTGCTAAACTTAGGAGGTAAAATGGAGGAAAAAAATATTGGTCTTTACTCTTAATAAAACTTTTAGTCTTGCTACATAAAATCCCCACACACTCCTGTCAAGTCAATACTTCTAAAGTCTTCTATTAACTTCCTACCCCAAAGTGACCACACATGTTCCAGCTCTAT
>NW_022298174.1:0-2464 GCF_002776525.5 Piliocolobus tephrosceles
ATATATATACATTATTAGAACATTAGTAAGATTATTTATAGTTAGTTAACAGAACAAATTTTTGTAATATACTGATACATGTAAAATGCAAACATATACATATATATATAGAAAAAACCTTTACTTATTGTTACACACTTAACCTCTAACCAACATGTACCGATATAAAATGATAGTATGCAAAATATTGATGTGTTTTAAATAGCTACAAGTAATAGCGATACAAATACATATCGCTATTACCAACAGCGTGGATAAAATATTAACCACAATAAAACCACATTAGCTTAGATATAACCGATCATAAACGTAGTGGAAAAGAAGTCTACAAAAGTAACTCCTTTTTTTTTTTTTTTTAGAAAGAACCTGTTTTTACGTTACCAAAATTAATGACAAGTAAGAACTTAAAAAAATTTTTTTTTTTATTTTGTTTATTTCAATACTTAATATTTTATAGTTTCCATTATAAGTTTTTTTCCACAAAAAAAAAAAAAAGAAAATATGTAAAAAAAAAAAAGAAAAAAAGAAAAAAAATAAAAATAAAACAACAAATGAAATTAATTAAAAAATATGATGCGAAAAATACTTGAACATTATTAGGTAAAATTAAGTAAAAAAGATTTGTAATCATCCTTACATGTATTTATTAGGAAATAGCAAAATATAAAAGCCATGATTTTAGTTATCGTCACCCATAACAAACAATTTAAATTATTCAAAATGTTATGATTTTTAAACAAAACTTTAAGTGTAATGACAAAAGAAAAAATAAAAAAAGAAAACCCATCTTCCATTTCAAATTAAAAAACAAAAAAAAAAATAGTTAAAATATATAGTTTATTAAATAAAGATAATCCCCGGGCAGCTCAAACTATTGACACTGCCCTCACGAGTATTAATTTTTTTTGTAATGACGGACTCTAGTTTAAACAGTAAAATAATGAACATAACCTTTTTTTTTTTTTTTTATAATTTTTTCGCCGAAACTTATTTTTGCAATTGGGACTTTTTTTTTTGTTATTTTGCAACTTAAAAATAGTTTCGATTTTTAGTTAAAGTTATTATACAAATAGTATAAAAATAAGTCTATAGAGAATATTTCTATATATCTAAAACAAAAAAAAAAAAAACTTAGAATAATATTTTAGTAATAGTATAAAAAAACAAGTTACAAACTTTTATTATAGTTACTACTCCATTTAGTACTCACAATGTTTTTAGTTAATATGCAAAAAATTAATAAAATTAAAGTGTTCAATGCTAAACACAATATATACGGTCCAAAAACAATATTAATAGCTTAATACTTTTCATATTTTTAAAATAGGTTTATAACAAAATAAGATGTGCAAAATGTTGTTTGATTTAAAATAGGGGTGCATAATGCTTATTAAGATACCATACAATATCTTAATATTTTTAGTACTCCCCTTTTTTTTTTTTTAGGTATCCTAATTATAAGTACAATATTATTTAAAATTAAATAGTATACGTATAATAATTTCTTTAATTTTTACACAAAATAAATATATTATAAAAGTACATTATTTGCCAATTACAAAATATTATTTAATCTTTTTTCCTTCGAATCGAATGGCTGAATGAATTCTATGAACCTTGCAACAAATAAATAACACCTTTAAAAAAATCATCAAAAATTGACAAAATACATATTCACATACTATTATTTTTCGTCATGTATTAATATGATATTTTTTTTTTGACGGCAGTATTTTTGTTTTATTTACATAGAATATTCAAAAAAATAAGACAACTACTAAGGAAAACATAAATAATACACATTAGACATGCTAAATATTCTCCATTTTATTGCTTAAAAGTGTTATAACACAAACACACACTTTTAAAAATAAAAATAAAAAAAAATACCCCATTTACCTGATTTCTTAACAATTCCAGAAAAAAAAAATACTCTATTTACCCTCTTTTTTAACAATGAAAAATGATAATGCAAAAAAAAAGCTACAACAATTAAAGTTATTGTTTGTAATTTTACCAAGACTAATTACAAAATATTATAAAACCCTTTCCTTCGAATCAACACCCTGAATGAATCCTAAGAACCTTGAGTGATTATTCTTAAACCCCTTAAACAAATTCTTAACACCTTTAAAAAAAGCAATAACACCATTCAATCAATCATCAAAAATTGACAGAGTACATATTCAAATACTATTTATATTTCGTCATTTAATAACATTATTTTGATTATTACATAAGTGTTTTCTTTTTTGCTTGATGGTTTAGAGATGATTGTTCAATGAGAAATGGTTTTTCATTGTTTTCGGTTGAAAGGATAACAATTTCGGGTTAGAGAATAATGGTTTAGGGATGAAAGAATAGTGGTAAAGGGATTAAGGAATAATGGCTTACGGGTTGATGAACTTATTTAAGCGGGTTGTTTAGAGAGAAAGGGTTTTTAATTGTTTTTGTGTTTAAGAAT
>NW_022298175.1:0-1323 GCF_002776525.5 Piliocolobus tephrosceles
GGGCAAAAAGAGCAAAACTCTGTCTCAAAAAAAAAAAAAAAAAAAGTCACCCACAGTGTTGGTGAACCCTATTTGGTTTTTCTGCTTTTTTCTTTTTCATTAAGTGAGAACTTTAAAAACCAGAAGTGCCTTGGGCTTCTCTTATCCTCTGAGAGTCCCTGGGTGCTGTGGGCATCTGCTTTTCAGCTGGGAAAGTCCAGCCTTCTCCCACTCCACAGCCTCTCTCTTGCTCCTACTGTCAGCCCCCAGCTGAGGTGGCAGGTGGAAGCTTCAGTAAGGTGGTGTCTTGGGTTGAGTTCCTGCAGAAGCTGATCAGGGAAAAAGACTCCATGCAATAGTTCATGTGGGAAGTGGTTCCAGCAGGCCCCAGTGGAGGAAGGAGGAAGTGAGGCAGGGAAAGGTAGAAGACACTACGGGTTTGTTTGTTTTGAGAGAGTCTCACTCCTTTGCCCAGGCTGCAGTGCAGTGGCGTGATCTTGGCTCACTGCAGCCTCTGCCAGCCAGGTTCAATGAATTATCTGCCTCAACCTCCCAAGTAGCTGGGATTACAGGTATGTGCCACCATATCCAGCTAATTTTTGTATTTTTAGTAGAGATGGGGTTTCACCATGTTAGCTAGGCTGGTCTTGAACTCCTGGCCTCAAGGGGTCTGCCTGCCTTGGCCTCCCAAAGTGCTGGGATTACAGGCGTGAGCCACCGTGCCCAGCCACAAATGACTTTCTTTTATTTATTCAATTAATTAATAATTAGGGCTGGGTGCAGTGGCTCACGCCTGTAATACTAACACTTTGGGAAGTTGAGGCGGGCGGAATCACTTGAGGTCAGGAGTTTGAGACCAGCCTGGGCAACATGGTGAAACCACGTCTCTACTAAAAATACAAAAATTAGGCAGGCGTGGTGGCGGGTGCCTGTAATCCCAGCTACTCAGGAGGCCAAGGCAGAGAATTGCTTGAATCTGGGAGGCAGAGGCTGCTGTGAGCTGAGATTGCGCCACTGCACACCAGCCTAGGCAACAGAGTGAGACTCTGTCTCAACAAAAATTAATTGGCCGGGTGCAGTGGCTCACACCTGTAATCCCAGCACTTTGGGAGGCCGAGGCAGGTGGATCACGAGGTCAGGAGATCGAGACCATCCTGGCTAACACAGTGAAACCCTGTCTCTACTAAAAATACAAAAAATTAGCCAGGTGTGGTGGTGGACGCCTGTAGTCCCAACTACTCGGGAGGCTGAGGCAGGAGAATGGCGTGAACCCTGTAGGCGGAGCTTGCAGTGAGCCGAAATCATGCCATTGCACTCTAGCCTGGGCGACAGAGTGAGACTCCA
>NW_022298176.1:0-2418 GCF_002776525.5 Piliocolobus tephrosceles
CAGGATAAATAAACTACACATTAATTTTAAATGGTAAAATTTAACATAAAGAATTATCAATTATATCAGAAGAATAAAAGGTAAGGATAATTATTTAAAAAATACCCTAGGTCTGAAAGAGACAATCGCAAGAAGAGACAAACTTGGAAGTGGCATATTCTTCCCAATATTGTGTTTCAGACATTAATGGAGTAGGTATGGTGGCAGCTCACCAGATGATGGAGTAATTCTCTGGGTTGAACTTGGCCAAAGTTGGTTTACAATTGCCAGGTAAGCAGAAAATACCTGTTCAGGGTATAGATTGGTAAAAATTGTGGCTGGGATTTTCAAGCAGGTGACAACACTATGGGGCAGAGATGACAAAGCCTTGTGGAAAGGTCCACAGAGAAAGTCCACACCCAGGGATTTCTAAATGGCTGAGTGGTGTGGGGCTCTGTCTGTGTCAGGTGATTCCTGATATACCCGAGGGATGCAGGTAGACTAGGCATATGAATGAGCGCGTAGAGGGAATTAAGGAAGGAGGAGCCTGTTCACAGAATGAACAACAAAAGGCCTGGGGTGCACTACGTCCTTCCTAAGAGAACTGTGATGTGGTGGTAACCAGGCCAGAAATGAGGCTGCCAACTTACCGAGAAACTGCATAATATGGATTGTATCTGTATAGCAGGAGGAAGAAAAGGGCACAATAAGCACACACAAACCAGGAGGAGAAATATTTTCCTTTCTATAGCAGAAGATTTCTTGCCTGCTGTAAAGAAGAAACGTTCTACAGTGTCCATTTTTATTATCACAGAGCATGTAATAGACAATAAATTTGGAGCTGAGAGGTAATACCATACATTCCCTTTCCTCTATCACTGTCATCTTTAAACTTCTGCCACCATCCCGATTCAGAACGTATGTTCCGCAGATTCAGTGAAATGACCTATCTAAATGGGAATTCGGAGTCTTCCTAAAAGTCTTTCAAAACGACTTACTATTTATCTATCAAATAACTTAGGCTTTGTCTAATTTTCTGGCTTAATTTCTTAGCACTCACTGTGTACAGCTGTCAAAAACAACGCAAAAAATAAATAAATAATATCTCAGTATCATACAATAAGGATTGCTTTTCCTTGAGTGTTTGTGGGTTGGCTGGTGTTTGAGGTGTGTAAAGCTAAGTGGCTTTAAAGACCTGTTTGGAGCAAGTTCTACTCCAAAAGTGTATTTCAACAGCAGGCTAGAGAATGTACATTTTCCTCATGTTAACAGCAAAGATGCAAGGAAAACATCAAACTGTATAAACTCATTTTTAAGACCCTGCGTCTATCTTGTGGCATCCCTGAACTAAACAGTTCCCATGCTGAATCTAAAATCAAAGGCCTGGGTAGCATAAGCCTCCCGTGAATGTGGTAGGGAGAAGGAGAATGTATTTTTGAAAGGTATACTACCTCTTACATTACTTTCTGCCATCACTAGACTACTAAAATGATAGCCATATGAGCTGCATTTCCATATCATACTAACGTGCCTCTAAAGCAAGAAAAAACACTTGGGATTATAGTTAGTGTGTATAAACTTCTCATGGCTAAGTGCATACTTTGTTAGGATTTCTGAAGTGGTGAAAATACCAGAAGTACCTTACAGAGCTTTCAATCATTTCCAGTTCTCTATTGATCTCAGGTCAAGGACTTCTGTGATAGAAAGTATCAGTCAAGTTTATTCTTTCACAGAATCCTGTTGCCCATTGGAAAAAAATATTTTTCTTAAGGCTTTACTTCTGTTTGCATGTTTCTTATGTTCATTGCACCAACCAAATATCATGTTCCTACTTTCTCGTTTGGTTCCACATTTCTAGCTAAAGCTTATCAGTAATACCCTCACAATCAGGTGTTGACATTGCAGTTCTTTATCACCCTTTCATCTCCATTTTTCCACTGTTAGTAGTGGGTCCATGTGCTTCATTGTCCACCTTAAACATTTTGAATGGTTACACATTCACACGTTAAGACTAAGATCAGGGACTTAATTATCACTAAATGTTCATACCAAGTGTGCTACCTTCTGTCTAATTACTACTTATTAATAGCTACTGAAAAGAATTGTCCTTACATAAGAAACTTAGAAGCACAGATGCTTAAAATATTAAACAGGACTTGAAATGTTGGATTAAATATTAATTGGCCATTTTGCACAAAATATAATTTAGCCAGAAAAGATGAAGAGTAGCAAATGGAAAGAAAGATTAAAAGGCATGAGAGTACACTATTCTGACTCCTACCATGTAAGAACAAAAAGGGTTAGAAAGACACTTTCTAGCAGGTGTACAGAGATAAAAGATGAACACTTACTACGAGACAGGTGTTCACTTGTCAAGAATCCTCTTTAGTGACAGAAATCTGTATCACTTTGTTTTTCAGCCAGCTACAATTTATCCTA
>NW_022298177.1:0-1118 GCF_002776525.5 Piliocolobus tephrosceles
TCTAAGCAATATTGAAGCTTTCATATTTTTAAAAGATAATTTTCTTTAGTGTTCTGTTTTTTTCTAATATGTGCACAGTTATAGATATTTTTTCATTGATCATGTTTAGGTTGTATTGGATTTTCTGGATCTATATTTTGGTGCATTGTCAATTTTAGAAAATTATTAATTTTCTATTAGAATCTTGTCATAACTTCTTATCCTCCTTAAACTCTTATTAAAAATGTGTTAAAATCTCAGTTTAACATGATTATTTTATAAACTTTTCTTGGTGCCTTTTGGTATTTAATTCGGGGTCATACTTGCTTCTATAGTCCAATAATTATCTCTTCATGTGTGACCAATGGTTTTCTATATTCATTGCTTAAATTAAAAAAAAAATTGTAACTAGAAGTTTCACTGAGCTTTCTATCAAAATGTTTAGCTATATTTTAACTCTTGCTTTGCTGATGTGTATTTTGTAAGATATATTTAACATCATTATCTGATATTTTACATCTTATTAAACAGACATCTTTTATTTTTGAGCATCAGTTTCTCTTGCCTCTTTTTTCTGCTGGCTCTCAGTCATGATGATACTTTTCCATATGTACTATTTATTTACTCATAGATGAGCTTATCTTTCTTGGAATTTTATCTATAGGAATTCTTTGATGCTTTTGTTCTTTTTATATTTATGTATTATGTTTTATATTTAATTGTGTATGCTGAATTGGGACCACAAATCCAAGTGTAGACTTACAGCAGAAATTTTTAGTCAAGATTATTTATTATTAGCTCAATACAAGCTCATAACAGGAATAAAAAACAACACATTTCACCAATCTGTTTTATGCAACATGTTTATTTTTATCACATTTAGACAATGCTTTTGGGATCTAGATTTACTTAGGGGTCTCCTTTAGACCCATTGTGGATTTTGTTTACCCCATCCACCAATGAAGCCATTAGAACAAAACGTCAAAGTCTTTAGCATGTGAATAAAACATTGGTTTTATGCTTTCTTTATTTTTCAAGTTTCCAGCTTTCAGTTTATATTTGGCTTTTGTGGATTTATGAGCTTGATTTTTGGTGTTCGGGGTTGTGCCATTTTTTAAAGCCACCAATTTATATTTGTG
>NW_022298178.1:0-1503 GCF_002776525.5 Piliocolobus tephrosceles
GTATCACAAACTGGTTTCTCTGAAAGCTCCTTTCTAATTTTTTTATGAGGATATTTCCTTTTTCACTATTGGCCTCAATGCACTCCGGAATATCCCATTGCAGATACCATGAAAAGAGTGTTCGCAAACTGCTCCATGAACAGAGAGGTGTAACTCTGTGAGATGAATTCACATATCACAATGCCGTTTCTCAGAAAACTTCTTTCTTGTTTATATCTGAGGATATTTCCTTTTTCAACATATTCCTCAATGTGCTCTCAAATATCTCATTGCAGTACAAAGGAAAAAAGTTTTAGCAAGGTTCTTAATGTAAAGAATGGTGTGACTCTGTGAGGTGTATTCACACAGCACAAGCTGTTTCTCAGAAAGCTTCTTTTTGGTTTTTATCTGCGGATAATTCATTTGTCACCATAGACTTCAATGCGCTCCCAAATATCCTATTACCAATTCCAGGAAAACAGTGTATCAAACTGGTCCATGAGAAGAAAGGTTTAACTCTGTGAGATGAATTCACACATCAGGAAGAACTTTCGTCGAAAGATTCTTTCCAGTTTTTACCAGAGGATATTTCCTTTGTCACCATAGGCCTCAATGTGATCCAAAATATCCCTTCTCATATACCCCCAAAACAATGCTACCAAACTCATACACGAAAATGATCCTGTATCTCTTTGAGATGAAATACACATCACAAAGCTGTTTCTCAGACAGCTTATTTCTAGTTTTTGTCTGAGGATATTTCCTATGGCACCATAGGCTTCTGTGCGATCCAAAATATCCTACTGTTGATTCCATGAAAATGGTGTTAGCAAACTGCTCCAAGAAAAGAATCGTGTAACTCTTGAGGTGAATATGTACATCTCAAATTTGTTTCTCAGAAATCTTCATCCTAGTTTTTATATGAGGATATTTCATTTTTCACTATAGGCCTCAATGTGCTCTGAACTATCTCATTTCAGATTCAATGAAAACAGTGTTAACAAACTGCTCCATGAAAAGAGAGGTGTAACTCTGTGAGATGAATTCACACATCACAAAAACATTTCTCAGAAGGTTTCTTTCCAGTTTTTATCTGAGAATATTTCCTTTCTCACCATAGGCTTCAATGAGATCCAAAATATCCCTTCTCAGATTCCCCAAATACACTGCTACCAAAATAATCCATGAAAAGAAACGTGTAACTCTGTGAGATAAACTAACACATCACAAATCAGTTTCTCTGAAAGCTTCTTTCTCGTTTTTATATGAGGATATTTCCTTTGCCACCATAAGCTTCAAGGTGCTCCAAAATATCCCATTGCAGATTCCAAGAAAACAGTGTAAACAAACTGCTAAATACAAGGAACAGTGTAACTCCCTGAGACGAATTCACACATCACTAAGCAGTTTCTCAGAAAGCTTCTTTCTATTTTTTATCTAAGGATATTTCCTTTTTCACCATAGGACTCATAGTGTTCCCAAATATCCCTTTGCAGATTCCAAGAAAACAGTGTTAGCAAACTG
>NW_022298180.1:0-1671 GCF_002776525.5 Piliocolobus tephrosceles
AATGTGTAGCCACGGGGAGTCTGTATATTGCCCAGATTAGTCTCAAACTCCTGGGCTCAAGTGTTCCTTCTGTGGCCTCCAAAAGTGCTGCCATTACAGGTTTGAGTCACCATGCCCGGCGAATATTTTATTTTTTTATTTTATTTTATTTTATTTTATTTTATTTATTTTATTTTATTTTTTTTTTATTTTTGAGACAGAGTCTCGCTCTGTCGCCCAGGCTGGGGTACAGTGGCCAGATCTCAGCTCACTGCAAGCTCCGCCTCCCGGGTTCACGCCATTCTCCTGCCTCAGCCTCCCAAGTAGCTGGGACTATAGGCGCCCACCACCTCACCCGCCTAGTTTTTTGTATTTTTTAGTAGAGACGGGGTTTCACCATGTTAGCCAGGATGGTCTCGATCTCCTGACCTCATGATCCGCCCGTCTTGGCCTCCCAAAGTGCTGGGATTACAGGCTTGAGCCACTGCGCCCTGCCGAATTTTATTTTTAAAAGGAGAAATCAGCTTCCCAGAACTTCCACAGTTCAGTGCATTAGATGTCAACACCTGCATGTCGGTCTTAACCTGCGAGCTGTGTCACTCCTCCCACTGCTGTTATGGAGAGAGAATGGGATAGGTATGAGAAAAATGGCTCAGACCCTAGACAGAGTTCCATTTTGTAAACCAGTCCTTCCTGAAGATTTTTTTAAACCTTTGTCAGTATAATATAAAGAGTGTTATTTTGAGAAATGTCTGTTCATATCCATTGCCCACTTTTTGATGGGGTTGTTTGTTTTTTTTTTTGTATATTTGTTTGAGTTCTTTGTAGATTCTGGATAGAAGACATTCATACAGCCAACAGACACATGAAAAAATGCTCATCATCACTTGCCATCAGAGAAATGCAAATCAAAACCACAATGAGATACCATCTCACACCAGTTAGAATGGCAATCATTCAAAAGTCAGGAAACAACAGGTGCTGGAGAGGATGTGGAGAAATAGGAACACTTTTACACTGTTGGTGGGATTGTAAACTAGTTCAACCATTATGGAAAACAGTATGGCAATTCCTCAAGGATCTAGAACTAGATGTACCATATGACCCAGCCATCCCACTACTGGGTATATACCCAAAGGATTATAAATCATGCTGCTATAAAGACACATGCACACGTATGTTTATTGTGGCACTATTCACAATAGCAAAGACTTGGAATCAACCCAAATGTCCATCTATGACAGACTGGATTAAGAAAATGTGGCACATATACACCATGGAATACTATGCAGCCATAAAAAAGGATGAGTTTGCGTCCTTTGTAGGGACATGGATGCAGCTGGAAACCATCATTCTTAGCAAACTATCACAAGAACAGAAAACCAAACACCACATGTTCTCACTCATAGGTGGGAACTGAACAATGAGCTCACTTGGACTCAGGAAGGGGAACATCACACACCGGGGCCTATCATCGGGAGGGGGGAGGGGGGAGGGATTGCATTGGGAGTTACACCTGATATAAATGATGAATTGATGGGTGCTGATGAGTTGATGGGTGCAGCACACCAGCATGGCACAAGTATACATATGTAACAAACCTGCATGTTATGCACATGTACCCTAGAACTTAAAGTATAATTTAAAAAAAAGAGTGTTATTAAAGGTTTTCTTAAATAATGGTGAATGTCA
>NW_022298181.1:0-5085 GCF_002776525.5 Piliocolobus tephrosceles
TATATAATATAGATATACATATATTGATGTATATTCATATGTATGATATATAAATATATGAAATAAATATATATGATGTAACAATATATCATGATATATGATATATATCATATAAGTAATATATCACATATGTCACTTATATCAATATATAATAACTATAATTATGAAGTTCTAGTCTGTGAACATTGGATACTTACTCACAATTTCGATCTTGGGCTTTGGTTTCATTCCGTAATGGAGGAAAATAATCTGCTCTGAAAAATTCCCTCTTACCCAAGCTCAAACCAGCATTCCATTTTTGTCACAACTGAACATTAAGTAAAATCAGAAATAGAACTGTTTGCTTTTTTTATTCATATTATACTTATATACGTATTCTCCTGTTCTTTGTTACTTATTTAAAACTTTTAAATGATTTTATTTTTTATTTTCTAATGAATTAACATCTCATTTAAACTATCTTTTCTTCTTTCCTTAGTTTTCAGTGAATTAATACTGCATTTTTCTGTTTAATAATTTATAGCTCTGAATTTTACACATAAGCACCACTCTATTATTTCATATGTAATTCTGAAATTGTCCATGTGTTCTAAGAAGGATATAATCAGAACTTTGGCCCAAATTATTGAGGGTAACATTTATCGATTGCCTGTTAAATTGATAATTTAATGATTATCAATTATCAACCATATTCATCACGATATATAAGGTTGTATTATTTAGCTTGTATTCTGCCTTTTGAACTTTGCTAAAGATTTCTTTACGCCCTCATCATGCTGTCAGGCAGAAAAGGAGAACCAATAAATATTTTCAGTTGTGCATATCCCAAGAACTCTATCCATATTTTTGTCTAAATTTTGTCAAGAATGATTGTTTCCTCTCTCACATTTGTTTATTTGCTTTTTTGTTTTTGTTAAGTAATAAATTTGATGAGATGAGAATGATCCAGTAGCTGGGAAGGGTTGATGTATTGCAGAAAGCAACAAGGTCACTAGGAGTTATGAAGAAAAGTAAAGGTCCAAAAAATGGATTAACTTGGGCAGAGGCTAAGACATGTCTCATTGTGTAAAATGAAATAGTACATTATTGTGTTGAAAACAGATATTTGTTGGTATTGTTGTTGCTATTGGCAGGAAGTTGATAGCATTTCTGTAGAATGACTGCTGGTTTTACAGAAAGTACAACTTAATCTCTGGAACTAAAGGAAAGTTTTCCACTGGATTCATTAAATCAAAATTTCTTATGGTAGTTTTCACAAGTCTATAATTTTTACTCATTCTTTCTTTCCAGTTCTAATTAATTATTTAATGATATACATTCTGTGGTCCAGTTACAAGGCAAACTTTGTAAGGTGAGGCTTATAATGTGGTTACAATTTCATACCTTAGGATATCCTCTTTCTTCTGCCTGAAACACTTTCTCATATCTTCAAAACGTTAACTCCTGTTCACACTTCAAAACATGACTCAGTTTCCTCCTGTTACAGAAACCCTTTTATAACATTCCCAAGCAAAATTTTATTTTGTTCTATTATTATGCTTTCATAACACACTGTGTTTTCCTCTACAGTGACATTTTTAGGTTTCCTTTTTTTTTTTACTCTTCTGTCTTCTCTATTAAATACAAATTATTTGAAGTCATAGTCTTTGAAGAATTTTAATCTCTAGTGTCAAGTATGTAGTCAACATCCAATGAATATCTGTTGAATAAATAAATGAGTAGATTAATTAATCTGTACCTAAGACTGAATTAGTATGTAGTTAACACACCTGTAGAAAGGTATATATGAAGAAAAGAAAGCTCAGAGAATAAATCAAAGTGATTACAGAATAGATAAGCTCATGGACTAAAAATGTTATTTTAGAGCAATAAATATAAAAATTTAAAAAGGATCAGTGTGAAGTCTCATCTCATAAAATAGATAAAGTGAATGTGAGCCTAAACTTGGTTCATTAAGTCTCAGCATACAAAAATAGCAACCTAGTCTCTGCTTCCACCAATCTCTATCAACATCCATACCACCAATCTCTATCAACATCCATACATGCACACTTTAGAAGCATGAAGGAGACACTTTTTGGAACAGATAATTAACCCTAGAGTTTCATTGAGATGATATACAGGTAGTTTAAATAAGGGTTGTAAAAAGTAATGACTGCTCTCTGGAAGTATGAACAATATTGTAACAGTGATTGTTAACAGTAATTTATAACCACAATAATGATAATAGAGTGAATTATAAGACTAATTATAAAGATGACTACTTTAATAATTAAGTACACAGCAAAAGGAAGTTCACAAAATGAAAGTTCATAGAGTCAGTGTCTGGAAACCTGAATCTCATATGTATGAAGATATGACCGTAGGAATCTCACTATTTCCTCCAGGTCTCAGTAATTGTAAAATTAACCAACTTCTTCTTCCAAGATCAAATGGTCTTTGCCTTGAAAGACTACTAATAACATAATAAATTATACAGATGACTTTCTTTAAGCAAATTACTCTCAGTAAATTTCTTACATTATGGTTAAGATCATTAGCAATCAAAACTCTTGGGGGAGTGCCATCAAAATATTTACGAAAAGAGAATCAGCTTACCAATTTATTATCACGAGAACTTGCCACTGTGAAATGCAGTATCTAGGATCAAATCTACAGATAAAGCATATTGGACAATTTTGTTCACTGCTGTATCTCTACCCTATTAAGGATAACTGGCTCATATCAGGCACATTTTGTTTGTTTGATACAGGGTGCCTCTCTGTTGCCTAGGTTGGATGCAATGGCACAATCACAGCTCACTACAGCCTTGACCTCCAAGGCTCAAGAGATTAGTTCACTTAAGTCTCCCAAGTAACTGGGATTACAGGCCTGCACTACCACACTCAACTACTTCTTCTTCTTCTTCTTCTTCCTTCTTCCTTCTTCTTCTTCTTTCTTTATTATTGTTATTATTATTATTATTATTATTATTATTATTATTATTATTATTATTATTTGTAGAGACAGGGACCTTTATGTTGCCCAGACTGGCCTTGAATCCCTGGGCTCAAGTGATCCTCCTGCCTTGGCCTACCAAAGTGCTGGGATTACACCATGAGCCACTGTGCCTGGCCTTCATATCAAGCACTTGATATGAAGTGCAATTGTGTTATGAAAGTCAGAATAAACATCTAAATATGAAATTTTGTGTGAGAATAATTCTATGTTGAGGCTGAGAGTTGTATGGTAAGAAATAGGTACATAGTTCCATATACAGTGAAAAAAAATTCTAATCAGAGAAATTATGCACACAGATACCTTGAGGGAAGAAAGTGCTTGGACGGTTTATGTAATTAACTAAAAACATGTATAGCTGGATTACAGACATCAAGAACATATTGGGCTGAGGAGGTATCCTGGAGACTTGTCCTGGAGAGTTTTTTGAATCATAATAATAATTTTGTGTTTTACTCTGAGAGTTTGGGAAATTTTCAAATCATTTTAATCAAGAAATGGCATTATGTTTGAAACAGGAAGTGCTCAAGGGTACAATTTTGAAATTCCACAATTATATTACAAAGTTTAAAAATATGTTTAGATGCCAAACATTATAATAACAAAACACTAACATAACTCAACATGAAATTTTCGTTAATGTAAAATATATTGAAGACATCAAACAATCAATGCAGACTTCTGGAATGTGAATTATCTGATGACTTTAAGTCAGAGTTCAAATTTAAATTTGAAGTGTCTCCTCTAGAAGCTGATTTACTGCAAAGTCCACCAAAGTAAATGATAATTTATATTACAGTTTATAGTATAAATGAATACTATATCAAAAACAAAAAATCAAATATAAATTAAATAGTAACTATTCCACCAATTCATGGGTTAAGTCCTAGCAGTGTAAGAGTTATTTTCCCCATATTCCATCTACTTGTATAATTACCATTTATTTTTGAGATGCATTTTTATTGACTTTTAAAACACAAGAAAATTACCTATTTTTAAACAGAATCACATCAATATTAAAGAAAATTTATTGCCATGATTTTAGCATTTAGCAAACCATTATAAGCACTTAATAAAATTTTCCTACTATAAAACACGGTCAAATTTGCTCAGAAAAAAACTGTTGAACAGTGTGTCTTATTTTGTTCTAGCATTGAAGAGTCTCAAATGGCAGTCTACACACTTTTAAATTAAATCACATCATTTCATTACAGACCTCTTCATGAAGCAGAGCACCCAAAGTCAGAAGCTTCAACATTTAAGCTGACTGGGATTAAAATTTTGATATGATCATTGAATACTTGTGTAGCCTCAAGGATGTTACTTAATCTCTGAGTCTCAATTTTTTCATCTGCAAAATAGCGTCAGCAATATTTAATAGGGTCTTTGTATCTCAATAAGAAAATTGTTATATATTTTTAATATATAATTTACCTATTATATAAAAATGCTTAATAAATGGTTAGTATTAGAAAAGATATTTGACTTCTTAATTTTTTAACATTTCTTGAAAAATTCAATAAATGATAGAAAATAATACTCAAATTCTGTTCATATTAATTGAGTGTTCTTTTCATATTTTTTCAGTTCATATATATACTTTTTTGTTTATGATTTCCATGTGTAAACATCGTGCTTTCCTACAGAAATAACGAACTTGTCAAACGAAAGGTTTTTTTTTATTTAACAGCAAGAACAGGGACATTTTATTAAAAATATCTTCCTAATATTAGGAATCACAGTTAACAGCATGCAGCATGTCCATAAATATATTGTTCACAAGAAAAAAATACAAAGTATAAAGTTATTAAAATATGCCTTCTTGTCTTGTTTTTCAACTTTAAACTGTAGTTGTAATGACTATTTTTCAGTAATTATTTTAAACTAGTTGATTAAGTTTTCTAATAATTTCAAATATCATATATAATTATCTGATCATCAAAACCAGCATTTGAAGTAAAGGAGCAGATAGTGTCAACTGTTTTATAAAGAGAGAGTGAGTCAGTTTAAAATATTTATAACTGGCCTATGTTCAAACAGCTGGCAATGTGTCATAGTCATATTTTTTAATCTACAAGTCAAATGTGC
>NW_022298182.1:0-1335 GCF_002776525.5 Piliocolobus tephrosceles
AGTTTAAAAATGTGTTTAGATGCCAAACATTATAATAACAAAACACTAATATAACTCAACATGAAATTTTAGTTAATGTAAAATATATTGAAGACATCAAACAATCAATGCAGACTTCTGGAATGTGAATTATCTGATGACTTTAAGTCAGAGTTCAAATTTAAATGTGAAGTGTCTCCTCTAGAAGCTGATTTACTGCAAAGTCCCCCAAAGTAAATGATAATTTATATTACAGTTTATAGTATAAATGAATACTATATCAAAAACAAAAAATCAAATATAAATTAAATAGTAACTATTCCACCAATTCATGGGTTAAGTCCTAGCAGTGTAAGAGTTATTTTCCCCATATTCCATCTACTTGTATAATTACCATTTATTTTTGAGATGCATTTTTATTGACTTTTAAAACACAAGAAAATTACCTATTTTTAAAGAGAATCACATCAATATTAAAGAAAATTTATTGCCATGATTTTAGCTTTTAGCAAACCATTATAAGCACTTAATAAAATTTTCCTACTATAAAACACGGTCAAATTTGCTCAGAAAAAAACTGTTGAACAGTGTGTCTTATTTTGTTCTAGCATTGAAGAGTCTCAAATGGCAGTCTACACACTTTTAAATTAAATCACATCATTTCATTACAGACCTCTTCATGAAGCAGAGCACCCAAAGTCAGAAGCTTCAACATTTAAGCTGACTGGGATTAAAATTTTGATATGATCATTGAATACTTGTGTAGCCTCAAGGATGTTACTTAATCTCTGAGTCTCAATTTTTTCATCTGCAAAATAGCGTCAGCAATATTTAAATAATAGGGTCTTTGTATCTCAATAAGAAAATTGTTATATATTTTTAATATATAATTTACCTATTATATAAAAGTGCTTAATAAATGGTTAGTATTAGAAAAGATATTTGACTTCTTAATTTTTTAACATTTCTTGAAAAATTCAATAAATGATAGAAAATAATACTCAAATTCTGTTCATATTAATTGAGTGTTCTTTTCATATTTTTTCAGTTCATATATATACTTTTTTGTTTATGATTTCCATGTGTAAACATCGTGCTTTCCTACAGAAATAACGAACTTGTCAAACGAAAGGTTTTTTTTTATTTAACAGCAAGAACAGGGACATTTTATTAAAAATATCTTCCTAATATTAGGAATCACAGTTAACAGCATGCAGCATGTCCATAAATATATTGTTCACAAGAAAAAAATACAAAGTATAAAGTTATTAAAATATGCCTTCTTGTCTTGTTTTTCAACTTTAAACTGTAGTTGTAATGACTATTTTTCAGTAATTATTTTAAACTAGTTGATTA
>NW_022298185.1:0-1115 GCF_002776525.5 Piliocolobus tephrosceles
CATTTCTTGTTTTTGTCAGGTTTGAGAAAGTTCTTAGTGATGTGTGAATTCATCTCACAGAGTTACACCCTTTAAGATTTGTCCATTCATCTGGCAAAGTTAAATCTTTCTTTTGATTCAGCAGTTTTGAAACCCAGTTATTGTCTTTTCTGCAAATGGACATTTTGGAGCTCATTGAGGCCAATGGTGAAAAAGCAAATATCCCAGGAAATAAATTAGAATGAAGCTATCTGAGAAGCTTCTTTGTGATGTGTGCATTTGCATTGCAGAGTGAAACCTTTCTTTGCATTATGCACTTTCAAAACCCTGTTTTTGTAGTATCTGTGAAGGGATATTTGGGAACACATTTAGGACTATGATGAAAAAGAAAATATCTTCAGGTAAAAACTAGAAAGAAGCTTCATGAGGAACTCTTTTGTGATGTGTGCATTTATTCTCCAAAATGAAAACTGTCTTTTGATTCAGCAGTTTGGAAACCCTGTGTTTGTACATTCTGTGAATGGACATTTGAGAGCACATTAAGGTTTATGATGAAAAAGAAAATATCTTCATGTAAAAACTAGAAAGAACTTTCTGAGAAACTGCTTTGTGTTGTGCATTTATGTCACAGAGTTAAACCTTTCTTTTCATTCAGTAGTTTGGAAACACTGCTTGTGTAGAATTTCATAGCACATTGATGTCTATGGTGAAAAAGAAATCACCTTCAGATAAAAGCTAGAAAGAAGCTTTCTGATAAACTAACTGTTTTGTGATGTGTGCATTAATCTCACAGAGTTAAACGTTTATTTTGGTTCAACAGTTTGTAAACCCTGTTTTTGACCATTCTGCAAATGGACTTTTGGAACTCAATGAGGCCAATGGAGAGAAAAGCGAATATCCCAGGACATAAACTAGAAGGAAGCTATGTGAGAAACTGCTTTGTGGTCTGTACATTCATCTCGCAGAGTTAAGCCTTTCTTTTCATTCACCAGTTTAGAAACACTGTTTTTGTAGAATCTGCAAAGGGATATATGGGAGAACTTTGAGACTTATGGTGAAAAAGAAAATATCTTCAGATAAAAAACAGATAAAAAATCTCTTCAAATGTAGCACTTTCTTAATTGAGAATTTTCCAA
>NW_022298186.1:0-1060 GCF_002776525.5 Piliocolobus tephrosceles
AAAAAAAAATTATTCATATGTACGTAATTTACAAGTGTATATATGTATATCTAAGTTAAGACCTCGACTCATAAAACCACGTGTCCAAAAAAATGATCCTGTCGTATAACTGTTGGCTATATTTGTATAAATTTAAATTGATGATATGTGTGTCTTTATTTTCTAAAATTAAAATAAAAAAAAAAATTATATACATACATATATAAATATATATATTTAGTAAAAGTAGTTACATATATGACTTTTATTTATGTACGTAAGCACGCAAGTGTGTAACTCAAAGTATGTTTTTGTATGTCAATAAATTGTATATATGTGTTGATATATTTTTTACGTGGATGTAGAACAATTTTTTCGTTCTTTTCTTTCGCTTGGTAAAAGTTGTATGGTATGTTAAAATTGTTGTACTTTAGTGTAGGTAAAAAGAAGCAGCAAAAATCTCTAAAAGCAAAAAGCGCACATATATATATATATATATATATATATGTATGAACCGATACATATTAATTTTACATTTATCATTACAAGTGTGTTTATATATGTATATATATTTTTATACTGACATACGAGTTCATATATTAATATTCCCGTACATATAGTTGTGAGTACATAGATATATTAGTGAGCATTTGTATGTATGTATTACTTTACTACAGGGTTAGTTACGTTTACATAAAAATCTATTTTCTCTATAGACTTTAGTTCTACTTTTGCACAAAGGATAATTTTATTTATTCTTTTAACACTCATTTTAAACGTTAAATTATAAAGCAGTAGCGTAAAATGAAAAAAAATAAAAAGCTTATTATTTCTATCTTAATTCGGCAATTCAATTATTATATAAATTTGTGTATGTTTGTATATCTGTTTTTTTTTTTTTTTTTTTTTTCTTCTCCCTTAATTCTTCAGATAAAAAAACAAAAAAATGAAAGAAAAAAATGAAAGAAAAAAATGAACGAAAAAATGAACGAAAAAATGAACGAAAAAATGAACGAAAAAATGAACGAAAAAATGAACGAAAAAACGAACGAAAAAAACGAACGAAAAAACGAACGAAAAA
>NW_022298187.1:0-2015 GCF_002776525.5 Piliocolobus tephrosceles
AAGAATCTCACTCTATTGCCAAGGCCGGAGTGTACTGGTGCAATCTCTGCTCACTGCCACCTCTGCCTCCCAGGTTCAAGCAGTTATCTTGCCTCAGCCTCCCGAGTAGCTGGAATTACAGACATGAGCCACCATGCCTGGCAAATGTTTGCATTTTTAGTAGCGATGGGGTTTCACCATGTTGGCTTGGCTGGTCTCGAACTCCTGACCTCAGGTGATTCACCTGCTTTGGGCTCCCAAAGTAATGGGATTACAGGTGTGAACTACCATGCCCAGTCCACATTAGTGTTTATATAACATTTTCTTAAATAGTATTTTTTGAGTATATGATCATACAATTTTTTAAACAGCAATTTTCTACCTTTCTTCTAAAATTAACCATCTTAATAATTTAGTTTTATTCACAAAGATCTCTAGTAAATTATTTGTACTTTCAAAGACAGCAGTCAGGCTTTTCCAGTTGTAGAATTCAGTGGAAATTTTCTAACATATCAGGATTATAATGGTTGCTGGAGATTACTTTTTAAAAATTACCATTTATTCCTTAATGCTGGCATTTTCTTTTGAGTCTAACAACTTTTTTTATCTAATCTCAGAAATGTGTGATGTTATAAAATATTTTATGTGAAACAATTATTTAATTTCCCTATGCCATGAATTTCATTAATAAAGTCCTGAATATTAAAATATTTTACACTTCCTTGTAAACCATGTTTAGTGTGTTATTTTTTCAACTGTATTATTCATGTGCTTGGCTGATAGTTTTTCTTTCTCTTCATCTTTCTCTTTCTTTTCCCTACTGCATCTGCTTCCCTTTTTTCTTTCCCTCTCATTCTGTCAACTATGTTAGCTTTTTATGTCACAATCACTCTATAAAATATTCTTTTAGAATACTACAGGATGCTAGCCAGCTTTTCCTGGGCTTTAGAACAAGTTATATAAACAGTGCTTAACCATCTCTTGAAGTATGATAGGATTTACATCCTAACTGTATGGAACTGGTGCTTTTGCTATGGGTTGCATTCGTTTCCCATTGCTGCTTTAATGAATTGTGAGAACTTGATGGCTTGAAATAACTTTGTGTTAAAATCAAGAGTTGCATTTCTCTTGTAGCTTCTAGAGGAGTGTATTAGTCCGTTCTCATGCTGCTTATAAAGACATATCGGAGATGGGGGAATTTGTAAAGGTAAGAGGTTTAATTGACTCACAGTACCACAGGGTTGGGGAGGTCTCTGCAACCTTACAATCATGGTAGAAGGGGAAACAAACACACCCTTTTTCACATGGCAGCAGTAAGGAGAAGTGCAGAATGAAGGTGGGGGGAAAGCCTCTTATAAAACCATCAGAAATCATAAGAACTCATTCACTATCATGAGAACAGTATGGAGGTAACTGCCTCCATGATTCAATGGCCTCTCACTATGTCCCTCCCACAATATGTGTGGATGATGGGAATTACAATTCAGGATGAGGTTTGGGTGGGGGCACAGCCAAAACACATCAGGGAACATCAGTTTCCTTATATTCCCCAACTCTTCGGGCTGCCTGCATTTCCCCTTGGTGGCACTCTTCCTTCCTCAAGGCAAGAATAGTTTGTATAATTTTCTCATCGTCATTCTAACCATTCTAGCCTTCACTCTAGCCGTCAACTTTTGTTCCTCCTCCTTCCACATTTAAAGACTTACAATTATATTGGTCCCACTTGGATAGTTCATTAGAATCTTTCTCTTTTAAAAGTCATCTGATTAGAAACCTTATTTCTATCTGGTACTATAACTTGTCTTTGACATGTGATATAACATATTCACAGGCTCCAGGGAGTAGGAGGTGAACGTCTTTGGTATGCAATTTTTCTGCCTATCACAACAGCATTTGACCACCTTTAAAGTTTATTCTTTGTTCTTTCTTTATTACTTCTTTTAAATCAGTATTGTTAAATAACATTTCACCAGGGAATCATATGTTAAGTTTAGAGTTTCAAATACATGATGTAAATTTGTACATTCTTTTAATTA
>NW_022298188.1:0-10302 GCF_002776525.5 Piliocolobus tephrosceles
ACAGCAGGGGCAGCGTCCACCTCTACGTTGAGGCGGTCTCCAAGCTGGCAGCGCAAGGTGTTGACTTCCTAATGGAGAAAAGGGAAGAAATAAACCTACAGAAAGAAGTCTATCAATAACCTCTTTGAGGCAGTTCAATATAATGGGAAGAGGATTGCATTGCAACTTAGGAAACATGAGTTGAAGCCCAGCTGCCACCTCTGGAGATTCTGGCCTCTTCTCTGAATCCCTTCCCTCATCTGTATGATAAGGCTGCTTCATTAAATGATTGCTAATATTTCTACCCAATCCAAGATTCTATCATTTCTTTCTTATTTCCCCTTTGCTCAGTGATAAGCCTGGCATGACAATTGGCTTACAATTGTTGCTACTTAAATATAGAGAAACCAGGTTTCGTTCCTCCTATTTATTTCATGGGATACTACTAGAGTATGACACATGTTTTCATCATCAAAACATCTAATGTTTGAGAAATGCATCTGATTTCCTGTATTGCATTCAGCCATGAGATCTGAATCAACCATTATTTGAATTATTTCATTTCTTCCGTTTTTCCCATCGCTCAGTTCATCCATCCATCCATTCATCCAGCTTGAGTTCTAGTTATCTAGATGAAACGGAGTATAAGAATATTTTCTATCTCCTTCCAGTCTCGATCTTTAACATGGCACCTCTTCAGAAGCTAATAGATAGCATCAAACAGTAGACAGTAGTTTAAAGATATTTGTGTGATCTTTCAGCCATACATGTCTGGGTCCCAAGGGGCAATAGGTCAGCTTACTACACTCCTTTATGTAAAAAAGGGAAGCTGTCACTCATTCCCCAACAAGTCCCGAAGTACGTTTTGAGCAACCAGCAAAATGTTGTTAGGTCTAGGGTGCTTAGCAAATCAAGACCTACCTTATCCTATTCAGGGGGATCACAGAGCTCTCAGTATTGGGATATTGGGGGCTAGGACTCTTACCTGCTCATGGTTCTGCTTGAGGGACAGCAGCTCCTCCTTCAGGGACTCCACCTGGGCCTCCAGGTCAGACCTGCACAGGGTCAGCTCATCCAGAATCCTGCGCAGGCTGTTGATGTCAGACTCCACCAGCTGCCGCAGGGACAGCTCCGTCTGGTACCTGCACACACAGCCAGAGGTCAAAAGAGGTCAAAAAAAAAAAAAAGTCTTTGCTTCCCAGGCTTTACTTGGCTGACTTAGTCAATTTTATTATATTTTGAAATATTTTGAATTTAAAAAAAATTAAGGGAGAAAATACTCCTGTACTAAGTGAGAAGGCCTATTTTGTCACCGAGACACACATAAAAGGTATTGGTGGGATGCCTGTGGATAGTTTAGTCTAACATGAACTACGTTTGTTCTAAAAATCTCGTTTACAAGTTGCTATCAACTAAGCCCTGCTGTTTTTGCCATCTCAAGTGAATCAGCGCTCTACGTAAGCCTGCTCCAGGTTGTCCTGCCATCCTTTCCAGCCTCACCAAGAAGCAGTTTAGTGTTGTGGAAGAAACACTGAATTCAGAGTCAGTTAGAGCCAGTCTTGTCATTGAATGACTGTAGATAGATACTTTAATCTCTCTGAGCCTTGATTTCCTCAACTGTAAAATGAAGACAAAACTAACACCTCCCAGGGTTGGACTGAAGATGATATAGGTAAAATTATATTGTAAACTGTAAGATTCCAGGAAAATGCAAAGGATTCTCATGATTGTAATAATGGTCATACCTAAAAGTATTTATTGATTCTCTGAAAGGAAATGGATTTTGCCTCCTGTTTTTGTGGTTTAATAACTTCTTTTTGGTGGGTTGACAGTGACTAACGTATACAAAGAGATCAATGTGAAAATCACTTTTAAACTTAGTCCAGACATTGGGTTGAAAAGGAGTAAGAACGGATGTTGTCTTACAATCAAACTTAAAGCACAGGGCTGCGCACAGTGGCTCATGCCTGTAATCCCAGCACTTTGGGAGGCTGAAGTAGGTGGATCACTTGAGGTCAGGAGTTCAAGACCAGCCTGGCTAACATGGTAAAACCCCATCTCCACTAAAACTACAAAAATTGGCTGGGCCTAGTGGCACATGCCTGTAATCCCAGCTACTAGGAAGGCTGAGGCAGGAGAATCGCTTGAACCCGGGACACGGAGGTTGCAGTGAGCCAAGATCGTATCACTGCACTCCAGCCTGGATGAGAGAGGGAGACTCCATCTCAAAAACAAACAAACAAACAAACAAAAAAACTTAAAACACAGAATCTGAGCACCTATTGAAGAGGCTTTGACATTTAACCTAATTCTAACCCAATACAAGAATCCTCCCAATATCACCCAGAAATTTCTGCTTCCACACTTCCAGGATAGGGAGCTCATCACTTTGCAATTCAGCCTGTCCATTATGAGACCACTCTGATGGTTAGGAATATCTTACTTGGTTCTGAAGTCATCTGCAGCCAGCTTGGCATTGTCGATCTGCACCACCAGCCTGGCATTCTCAGACTTGCTGCACAGGATCTGGGGATAGGATTAATCATGAAATGGGTTATACCAAGAAATGCCTTGTGCCTTAAAGTGAAATGCTATTTTCTTTCAGCCACATTCCTCCCAAATAGCTTTGAGTCCTTCCAGATTTTCAGCTCTGGGATAAAAGGAGGATTTGATCATAAAACTGACCATTTCAAAACCAGGACAACCAATGTGAATTCATCATGAATTTTATTCTTATCTGCTTCCAACTTCCTGCAATAATTGAGGTTACTGGGCATCCAAGGGTCACCCAAGGGTGGGGTGACCAATCATCCCAGTTTACTCAGGACTGAGGGGTTCCTGGGATGCTAAAATGGGGAAAAGTCCCAGGCAAGCCAGAACAAGTTGGTTATCCCACACTCATACCAACTTTGTTCCACCTGCTGACTTCTCTCCACTCTCCCCTCATATTGCCCTTGTTCATGCCTTTGCAAAAAGTTTCTTGCTCTACCCAGAATGCCCTCACCCACTAGCAGGACCCCTTGTGTAACCTACATACTTAATCGATAACACTTCTTATGACCTTTGTGTGATCATTTTGTTTCCACATCTATCTGCCCTGTTAGACTGTGAGCTCCTGAAGGAAAGAGACCATCTTACTCAGTATATTATCCCCCATCCCAGCACTGTGCCTAATACTCTCCAACTCTGGGTAAATAAATGAACGATATTCAAATAGCACAACCCTTTCCTGGCGTCTACTTTTCCAGATCTACAGAACAGTGGACAGTCAATTCCCTCCAAGAATCAAGGGCTTGTACAATTGGATATAAACTCCCACTCATCCTTCAAACCCTACTCAGATATTGCCTCTTCTGGGATCCCTCCCTAACCTACACCAGGTATTCAGTCCCAATTCTCTGTGGACTCTTTACTTATATCCACTTCTCCTCCAGAATGGATGGCCCCATATTGTTATCTGTATGCATGGCTGCTCTAGAGGATGGTCCATATGTCTGTAGATCCTGCTGGAGTCAACGACTCTCTTGTGTTGCCATAAACGCTATCTTTTGCTGCAGCTTTGAAAGGCTTTAAATATTTGGAGATTTACTTAGGAAATTCTTAGCATAGAAAAGAAATCAGGTGCATACTTTTTTAAAATGCTATAATGCTCTGAAAACAAAACCAGGATATCATAATCAAACCAAAAAATCAGATATTCTGGTTTGGAGTAAGAAGCCATATAAGATTGTTATGACGGATTTTGGTCTAACGCTTCACTCTAACACCAGCCTGCATCCTTCTCTTGTGGTTCTACAACAGATTTTCTAAGACTACTTGATGTCATACCTAAGCCAGTGAATCTATGTCTTTACCATTCTCAGCATTACTGTGAACAGACTTAGATCCATTCACAGGTTAGTATGTTAAATATAGATAAGTAGTTCATTAAGCTGGCAGTGTGGGGCCCACCTCCTCACCTTCTGCTGAAGCTCCTCAATGGTCTTGAAGTAGGACTGGTAGCTGGGGCACAGCAAGGGCTCCTGCTGCTGCGACCGCTCCCGGATGAGGTTCTCCAGCTCCGCGTTTTCCCGCTCCAGCTGACGCACCTTCTCCAGGTAGCTGGCCAGGCGGTCGTTCAGGAACTGCATGGTCTCCTTCTCGCTGCCATTGAAGGAGCCCTCGCAGAACCAGTTGCAGTTGCTCACATTGGCAGGGATGTTGCAGGCCCCAGGTAGGGTGCAGCCGTGGCAGCTGGGGGGCACGCAGGGCCGGGAGGAGCAGCTGGTGCGGCAGCTCAGGCTGGGCAGGCAGAAGTTGTAGGGCATGGTGCAGGGAGGCAGTGGAGCTCTGGAAGTCAGTTTCGATACCTGATTCCTTTTCCCTGGGATAAGCCCTGGTCCCCTCCAGGGCTTTATATTCTGTCAACAGTGGGTGTGGCAACCGTGTCAAGCATTCCCCCTTTTTACCTCCTTTGCTGATTTTTCCATTTGTTATTTAGCCACTTCACCTGAGTCCTATACCTCATAAAATGTTTTACTCTGGCTTCTTGCTAAGTCAGGACTCCTCACAAAACATGCTGATTGGTTAAGTAAGAGCTTCATGGTTTGGCTTCAAAGTGACCAACCTTGCCCACAGCAGCACTCATCCATGGGACATTGAGCTAGAGTGACAGCTGGGCCCTGTCCCCAGAGTAGGGGGCACGTCTGTGCCTCTTTCTCCTAAATGAGGAAAGGCTTGTGTCTCGTGCAGTTCGTATTCAATTAAGACTCTGTGAGAAAAGCCATGTGAGGAAACCCATCTAGAAACTAGACTATGTGATAGGGAATCCTGGAAGCCGACTTATAAGGCCATTGGCTCAGGGTCCCTTTGCAGTTCCATCCAGACAGATGGAGGCAACTCTACCCTCTTCCTGTGGGACTGCAGGAAGCCACCCACCTCTGTTTCTACTAGTATTCAGTGTTCACAAGAACATTAAGAAAACTAAAATTTTGGGAGCACCTACTCTGCATGAAGCACTGTAATGCATGCCCGTGCACAGTGTGACTCTGTCACTGGTGATTGGTCCTGCTTGCTGAGTCTCCACTGTGCGCCAGGCACTGTGCCAGACACCTCATATGCACCAGCCCCTTCAGTCCTCTCAAAATGCTGCAAGGGTTTGTAGATAAGGACACCAAGCCTCTAAGAGGTCTCCCAAGGTCACAGAGCTCCTACGTGACGGAGCCCGGATTCAAAACAGATCTCTGTAATTCCAATGTCCACACTCTCTCTGTCATATTGCATGTCTCTCTCTTCCAATCTTTTCAGTACTGAGATGCAATATTGCAGAAATACAGACTGAGCTCCACTGAACTCAATCAGTGCTGACAATATCCTAAATTAGAATGGGCCACAAAATAACAAGCCGGTTTTTTATTTATTAAAGAACCAAAAGTCACTTCTATGCTGATGGAAGGAAGTTTACTAAGTGAAAATGCATTGTACCTACTAGAAGCTTGAAAAAAAAAAAAAAAGGAAACCCTTGGTTGATCTGATGGAGAAATATCCAAGCCTAGTTCTCCAAAGTAAATGGCCCTGCAAAGCCACCACTATGTCATGTGCGTGAAGTGGCATTTTATGACCATTGGCACATTTTGGCAAGCAGATGCTCTGCTCTCATGTGTTCCAGATGAAGCTAGGAAATACGAGGATTTTATGTTTAATCTATCAGTGCTCAAATTCTGAAAGATACTACTCCAAGTTGTTCCTTTTGGAAGCCACATATTAAGTCTTGCCATACAAGAATTCTTTTCCTACAGGAGATCTGCCATTTCTCACATCACCCTTCCTTCAAACTTGCCCTCACAGCCTGGGACACATTCTTTTGGTTATCCTCATTGAAGGCCAATCTTCATCTTTTAAGGATGTGTTTATTTTTGGAACCAGCCAGATGTCATTTGAAACCACACCTAGTGCATAGGGTGAATAACCAAGCTGCATAGCATCTTTAATGGGTCAGAAACACGTTGTGACTGCAAAATAATAATGTGCATTTTCTTGGGTGACTCTGGAAGTCATTTCCAAGGAGAAGTTTCAAATATGCTTTTATAAAGGACAGCAGCTTTGGGGCAAACATGTGGTCTTCCAGGGTGAATGCACTGAAGGTACTGATATCCTCCTCTACAATCACAATCCACAACTTTCCGCCCCTCCTGCCCGAATCTCTACTTTTTTATTTTTATTTTTATTTTATTTGTTTTTTTTTTTTGAGACGGAGTCTCACTCTGCTGCTCTATTGCCCAGGCTACAGTGCAGTGGTGCAATCTTGGCTCACTGCAATCTCCACCTCCCAGGTTCAAGCGATTCTCCTATCTCACCCTCCCTAGTAGCTGGGATTACAGGCACATACCCCCTGTAATGTGTCTGCCTAATTTTTGTATTTTTAGTAGAGACAGGTTTCCCAATGTTGCCCAGGCTGGTCTCAATCTCCTGATCTCAGGTGATCCACCCGCCTCAGCCTCCCAAAATGTTGGGATTACAGGAGTGAGCCACCGTGCCTCGTCTGACTCTCTACCTTTAAAATGATTCCACTATCAGTGAGATGTGGCATGGGCATATTCGTTTAAAATCAGTACCAGGCCGATTAAAGTCCTATTGGATGAAATCAAATAATATAAAGCAAATAGCTGAATTCATTAGCTTTTCTCTAATTATCTTGTGTTCTTTTCTTCTTCTTCTATGCCCCAAGCTTCAAAAGAGAAAAATCTGACAACGGCACTTTTTAAAGAAAAGGAAAGGAATAGTGTGTCACAGACTAGTAAATATGTCCATGGGGATCCCTATAGTCATTACTATAGCTTCTACCTCAGTCACAGTGGAATAATCCAGAGATAAGTATCCTTGTGTCTTTAAAAGTGGAGGTCAGAGTTTGGAAAACACAACTATTCCCACATCTTAAGTAGAAGTAACTGTGATTTCTGCACAGCTACTTGGCCATTGTATACTAATAGTTGGAAGAACTTGGGTCTCTTGAGAAAACAGCGAAGTTTCAATTAGCTTCTCACAAAGTCTGGAAGGCAATTGCTTTTTACTTACTCCACTTGCTGTGTACTGCGAATTCTTGCCTTTACGTGGGTGATGCTATTGTCTCTGTTCAATGGCCCTTCATTAAACACGATGAGCAAATCAAATCCTAACAAACCGAAAGGTTTTATACATGCCCATGTAATTGCGGCAGATGCTGTGATTGAGGCTTCTGGTCTTAAGATGTGAGCAAATTGCAGTTGAGGTTTAAGGATGCTATTTATTATGGAAGCCCAGGCTATTTCCGTAGAAGAGAGTACACGAAAACCTACCAGCAATGCTTAACCATGGAGTGGACATAGGACAGGTCTTCTACGGAGGCCACCTTCCTTGTTGTGGAACTTCAAAGGCATTAGGAGGCCTTCCTCCTTCTTCCCAAAGCTATCTTCTCCAATGTCCAGGCTTTGGTGCTTGAAATTCTCACCATGAGAAATGTAAAATGCATTCTTTTAGAAATACAAAGTAACACTGGGCTACTTGAAAATTAATTATGTTTTAATGTGTACAAATGAGAAGGAGAGGCCAGGAGCTGTATCACTGCATGCACACAGAGCAAGAAGAGGGACTTCTTGCCAAAGAGGGATCCCAGAGGGAAATTAGAAAAACAGAAACATTGTCCAATACCAACCCCAGCCCATGGTTTTGGGCCAGTCCATTAGAGTTTCCTAGAAGAGCAGAAGATAGGGCTTCCACAAACTGTTCCATAAAGGCAACTGTTGCCAGTTTATGCAATCCTCCGGCCTCAGCACATTGAGAGGAGAAATTGAAGGGGTAATTCAGGAGCTAAGCAAACAGGTTTGGCCCTGTTCAACGGGGCTTCTAATAAGGGACAAGCAGGAGAGTGGCTGAAGAATGAGCCAGGTCAGCAGTAAACTAGGCTGAGCAAAAACAGATACAAACACCTCAAAACAGAACTCAGGAGCTAGTTCCACAAACCCTCTCCAGAGCCACCATTGTTTCTCTTACACTCAGTCCTGGACTCCCAAAGGGAATGGAGTCTTGGAGTCTTCAGGGACCAAGCCAAGTCAGAAAAATATAAAGTTCATCGATGCTATGTGTCTTTTTAACTTTTATTTCAAATTCAGGGATACAAGGGCAGATTTGTTACATAGATAAACTTGTGTCATGAGAGTTTGTTCTACAGATTATTTCATCACCCAGGTATTAAGCCTAGTACCCATTAGTCATTTTTCCTTATCCTCTCCCTCCTCCCACCTTCTGCCCTTCAAAAGGCCCCAGTGTGTGTTGTTCCCCTCTCTGTGTCCATGTGTTCTCATAATTCAGCTCCCACGAGATCTATGCCATGTTTTTGACTACTCTAGACTATCAACTCAGTCTAGAATAGACAAGAGCATGACACAATCCAAGACAATGTAATTTAATGGTGCTAGTCTTCCTGAGAAAGTTGGATCCAGGGCCCACTCAGAGATGGAATGAAAACCTATATATGTATCCTGCTCTGCAGATCAGGGGAGAGGGTAGATGCTAAGACCTTTTGACAGTACACAGAAGATAAAGCAAAGTCAGCTGAGTACAAATGTGTTGTGTTGAACTTTTGCATTACGCTCACTATCACGTTGGTGATTTCAGACAGACATGAAAAAACATGGAAATACAGCTTCTTCCCTCAGCATCCCACAGACCCTGTTCTCTTTTTAGTCACCAGGAGTCTCCCCGTTGCTTTAACAGTAGATTTGTCTGGTTCTCACCGTCCTTGCCCTGGATGCTACTGATAACTCTTTCATTAAAGCTCCAACTTCTTTTGACTTCTATGTCATTTAAGGTGCTTCTCCACTTCCCTCTCAAACTGCTTATAAACAGATGTCATCTCTGTCCTCAAGATCTGGCAAAAGCAAGGCTGAACCTCACATCAAGGACTTTGGAGAGCCCCAGGTCAACTCTATGGTTTCTATCACTGCTCCTCAAGGTTCTTCTATACCCTGCTAGCCTCCATTGGACAGTCTTAACAATTTCTATAGCTCTAATTATCATCTTTATTTACCCAGCTCTTTGACATCTCCCTCATATCTAGTCATTCTTCTCTAGGTCTCTCCAATGGAGACTCATTGTTGTTTCATTTTCTCAGGCTGAAAATCTTCAGACCCATAGTAGGTGTTTGTAATGGTTAATTTAATGTATGAACTTGACTGGGCCAAGGGATGCCCAGACAGCTGGTAAAACATTATTTCTGGGTATGTCTGTGAAGATGTTTCTAAAAGAGATCAGCATTTGAATCAGAAGAGTGAGTAAAGATCACTCTCACCAGTGTGGGCAGGTGTCCTCCAATGTGGGTAGTCAAATAGAACCAAAAGGCAGAAGAAAGGCAAATTATTTCTCTTACTGACCCTTAAGGGAGAAGCAGGAGAGGGTCTGGAGAATAGGCCAGATCAGTAGTAAGCTATGCTGAGCAAAGACAGATACAGACACCTCAAAATGGAACTCGGGCTAGTTCCACAAACCCTCTCCAGAGCCGTCACTGTTTCTCTTACACTCAGTCCTGCACTCCCAGTGAGAATGGAGCTGAGCTGGGACATCCATCTTCTCCTGCCCTCTAACATCAATGCTTCCAGTTCTTGAGGCTTCAGTCTCAAACCAGGACTCACACCATCAGCCTTCCTGATTCTCAGTCCTTTGGGTTTGGATTAGAACTATACCACTGGCTTTCCCGGGCCTCCACCTTGAAGACAGCAGATTATGGGACTTCTCAGCCTCCATAATCACATGAGCTAATTCCTCATAATAAATCTTTTTCTGTGTATCTATATATAGCCTACTGTTTCTGTTTCTCTGGACAACCCTGACTAATACAGTGTGTGATCAGTACTAGTTTCCTTCCTTCTCTTTCCATTGTTCCTCTACCTCTACTCAGCTTCCATATTTAAGCCTTGCCTCTAAAATCTACCCCTCTTCTGCCTCACTCACGTCCACTTATCTCAGTCCTTATTGTCTCTCACCTACTAATTGATCTTCCTTCTATTTCATCCAGCTTCTAGGACTCCTCACAACCCAATCTGTACACAGCAGCCAGATACATCATATGGCAAACTCCCTTACAAGAAAATTTCATGCATAATCATTCAGAGCACTGCCAAACATGCTCCTACCTAACTACCTTGCAGTTTCATCTCCTATTACCACACTTACCCTCTGTTCTAGGCTGGGAATTGGGTTGTCAGTTTCTAAACAAACCTCATAACTCCTCCAGGCAAAGTTCATGCTCAAGAAAAGTTTCCCTCTTCTTTTTTTTTTTTTTTTTTTTTTTTTTTTTTTTTTTTTTTTTTT
>NW_022298189.1:0-1450 GCF_002776525.5 Piliocolobus tephrosceles
TGGAGGTGAGTATGTGATAGACAAAAATCACAGAGGCCTAGGGAGGTTGAGACTCGCATTCTCACTGTGGTGAGGGTGTGCTTGAGAGGGACCCCACGACTGGGCCCTCCATGCCGCTCCCCTCAGTAATCACTCCCAGACCAGGGCAGCGAGGGGGAATTTTCTTCCTTTCACTATTTTCAGCCCCTTGGCTGACCCAGCATTCCCCAGAAAGCTATGGAGTCCTGGCAGCTCTGAGGCCACAAAGCCATAAACACACAGGACACACAGCCCATGTCTCTAATGGGTCTTTTACTTGTCATTTCTATGAGCAGATGGGTTAAGAAAGACATGGCAAGTTACCACGAAATGACCCCTCCACTCCTCCCTGCGGGAAGGCTGACTAGCGAGCAGTCAGGCCGGCTTTCTTCCCCCACTCCCTGCATTCTTGTCCCCAAGGAGCCACAGACAATCCCACCAAATATAGGCAGGAGACAGCCGCCTCCTTCCTACAGCTGGAGGGGGGCAGGGTCCTCTCGGGCCTTTCTAACTGCATGAAAACCAAACTGTGAGCTGTACTGACCTGGGTCTCACCCATGTTGCAGGCATGTACAACACAGGTGCCCAGTGGTATCATCAGGCAGAACTACAAATGTGTTTCCATCGTTTTCATACAACGATTCCAGAACCGCTATCCACACAGCTCCACTTCTCACACATATGACTTGCTTCACGGATTACACAGCATTTTCACCACGCCCCTCATCCACTCCTCCCAGCAGCCTTGTGTGATCCCTTGAGTATACTTCCTCATACTGAGGTTTGAAATCAAAACTTTCCCAAGAACATCCAGGTAGTGTTAGAACCAGGATATGAGGGCTTCTGATTCCAGAACCAGTATTTGTACCACTATTGCACATGGGCCCCTCCAGGGATTTCTGCCTGATCTTAAAATGCAGACAGCAAATTCATCTCTCTACAGTCCTGGGGTTCCCTATAGACAAGAAGTAAAACTTCTAACAGAAAGCTTAGACTTATTTGGAAGGCTACCTGGGATATTTCTTTTAAGTTAGTTTGTTCATGTTTTGGAAAGATTGTTCCAATGGCAAAGCAAGGCATGAAGTGTAGAAAGGATTCCATGATGAGACAGAGAAACAATTCGGTGGCTCTTACAACAGTTCAAATGAGGCATGAGGCACAACCAGAAAGGACAGAGGGAAAATGCATTGGAAAGAAATGCAAAATGAAGTCCACTCAGACCCAGGATGGAGAAAAGGGGATTAAGGATGATGGTGGTTTCTAGTTTGAAAGACGGATGAACAAGGATGTCATGAACTACTGCAGAGTGGTATCTGGGGCCTGAGTGCACCAGTTTGTTTAACCATTCACCTGCTGAGCAGTCTCCGGGCTGTTTCCAGTTTCCAGCCTTTATAAATAATGCTGCTATGAACAGATACATGAAGGCTTTTGT
>NW_022298190.1:0-1128 GCF_002776525.5 Piliocolobus tephrosceles
TATATCTAAAAACCAAAACAACACATCTATTTCTTTCATATTATTCTAATTATTTAGTTGAATTTAAATTGTGTTTGCAGTTTGAGGTTGTAGTGTAAAATAATGCTTTTCTACATGTATGTCTGCCTATACCAACATTAAAAAGACAAATATATTTAAATACATGTTTTGGTAAAAATGTATGTAAATGCCATTCTTGTCAAATATGTCACTTAAATGTGTAATGGAATTTATTTTAAATATCATTCTGCTTTTAATAAATTGAATAATAAGATGAACATCGCCTTAAAAATTGTACTACATTATTTGTTGAATTTACATTGTAGTTTTCAAAGTAGGCAGGAAAAGTTGTTTTATTTCAAAAATTTTGAAAGAAATCTTTTTTGTCATGAATATTCAATACAAACTCTAGTCTTTATTTGCCAGTATTCCTTTAAAATAGAGAAGATCCAGCAAAATGAAACTGAACACAGCCCATGCTTTTCAGGACTCACTCACAATGGCATCTTCCTAGAGGGTGGTCCAAGCACATGGGGATTTAGACTTCATCATCACAGCACAAGCGAGCCCCAGGGCTGAGCACACAGAGCGCAGCAGGAGATGCAGAGCCCCCTCTGTGGTATTTAGGGAAGGGAGAGATGGGATGAGGGTGATGTCTTCAGGACCCTAGAAAAGGTTGAGGAGGGCAGAGAGTCTGCAGATAGATGAACATATTCTAAGGAGAACCATTATCCTCCTAAACTTTGTTGGTTTCAGTGATTATGAAGAAAAGGGAACTGATTCACCAGACTTGGAGGACAGAAAGTAAAGGGACTTTCTTTATCCTGCGTGGAGACTGAGGATTAAAAAAGAGTTTGAAAGAAAAAGGAAAGATAGAGAAATAATCTGACAGATAGAACATCTGAAGTAAACCAAAGGGGAGAACAAGAGCGTTTAAAGTGGTGTCTCATTTCCAAAAACAGCAGATGAAAATAAAAGAAACAAATCACCATGCATATGCTGAGTTAAAGTTAGAAAATACATACAATTGTTTGACTGTTCCTTGACAGGCAAGGAAACAGAAAAAGGACATGGCACAACGTTTATGAAAAAGTCTCAGCAATTTTAATTTTCTTCTGAGGAAGCTGA
>NW_022298191.1:0-1192 GCF_002776525.5 Piliocolobus tephrosceles
GTTACACCATTCTTTCCATTGTGAAGTTTGCTTACACTTTTTTTGTTAGATCTGCAATGGGATATTTGGTAGCCCATTGAGGACTATGGTAAAATGGGAAACATCCTCACATAAAAACTAGAAAGAAGCTGTCTCAGAAACTGCTTTGCAATGTGTGAATTCATCTGACAGAGTTGCACTGTTCTTTTCATTGAGCAGTTTGATAACACTGTTTTTGTGGCATCTGCACTGGGATATTTGGGAGTGCATTGAAGCCGATGGTGACAAAGGAAATACCCTCAGATAAAAAGGAGAAAGGTTTCTGAAAAACGTCTTTGTGATGTGTGATATCAACTCACTATTTTGTTCATGGATCAGTTTAGTTTGCTAACAATGTTTTCGTGGAGTCTGCAAAGTGATATTTGGAGTACATTGAGGCCTATTCTGATAAAGAAAATATCCTCAGAATAAAACTAGAAAGAAGCCTTCCTGAAAACTTCTTTGTGATGTGTGACTTTATCTCACAGAGTTACACCATTCTTTCCCTGAGCAGTCTGATAATACTGGTTTTGTGAAATCTGTAATAGGATACTTGGGAGCACATTGAAGCCTATGGTGACAAAGGAAATATCCTCAAATAAAAACCAAAACGAAGCTTTCTGAGTATCTACTTTGTGGTCTGTGAATCCATCTCACACAGTTGCACAGTTCTTTCCATTGAGAAGCTTGCTAACACTTTGTTCATTTAATCTGCAAAGGGATATTCAGGAGCAAATTGAGGAATGTGGTGAAAGACGAAATATCCTCAGATAATAACTACAAAGAAGTTATCTGAGAAATATCTTTGAGATATGTGAATTCATCTGACAGAGTTACACCATTATTTTCATAGAACTGTGTCATAGCACAATTTTGGTGAATCCGAGTAGGGATATTTTGGGTCACATTGAAGCCTATGGTTTCATCCCACAGATTTACACCTTTCTTTTCATGGAGCAGTTTACTAACACTGTTTTCGTGGAATCTGCAAAGGGATTTTCCGGAGCACCTTGTGGCCTGTAGTGAAAAAGCAACTATCCTCAGATATACACTAGAAAGAAGCTTTCTTGGAAACAGCTTTGTGATGTGTGAGTTCATCTTACAGTGCTACACTGTTCTTTTCATTAAGCAGTTTGATAACAGTTTTTGAGGAAACTGCAATAGGATTTTGGGA
>NW_022298192.1:0-1709 GCF_002776525.5 Piliocolobus tephrosceles
TGCACCCCAGTATGGTGACAGAGTGAAACTCCATCTCAAAAAGAAAATACCACAAATTTATATTAGTCATGTTAAATCTAACTTATTAGCTGTCAACATAAAGATTCCAGAAAGTAAAAAGGGTACAAATAATTTGAAAGGCATCCCGTATTTATGGATAGGAAGACTAAACATGACTAACAGACAATACTACACAAATGATCTACAGATTGAAAATAACTGCTGTCAAATTGGTAATAGCCATGTGTACAGCAATGGAAGACATTCCTAAGAGTTTAATGAATGTTTATGTGCCTCAAATAACCATGGTAACATTGAAACAGAATGGTGTTGCAGGACCCACATTCATGAGATTGAAATATACAATAAAAAAAAAAGAGAGAGAGAGAGAAAAACTGAGACAGCATGCTTCTAGCGTGGGGGCACCCGTAAGTATCACAGGTATAGGACAGAGCCCAGAATTAAATGCACACATACAGAGTCAGCTGACCTTCAAGAAAGGTGCCAAGAATACACAATGGGGAAAGGAAAGCCTCTTCCACAAATGATGGTAAAACTGTATGTTCTCATGAAAATGAAATGGAATGCTGACAGTGTGCTCAAGGTTGTGCTTCCCCCTCCATTTCCAAGACTCTGGAGCTTTTGCAATGAGCCCAGAGTGATTTTCATTCTGTCCTCCCTGTCCAGGGAGACGTCTTGATACCAGAGGTAAACAGCAAGGACAGACTAATGAATGTGCTGCCATGAAACCTAACAGTTCATAAGGTGAGGATCCATTTCTCCTATGCATCTGGGCACACCGCAGAAGAATTCTGTCTCCAGGATTAAGTAACTGCCTGTGACAGAACTGTGTCCCAAACGAAAGGCTCTGACATTTTGCAGTGGCAGAGGCAGAAAAGAGCAGGTGTTCTCAGAAAAATCATCTTTAAATAATAAAGCAAGAAGAGGTGATTGAAAACACAGGATACTCAAAAGCCCATAAACATAGTACTTCTCACCCTGATGACATTGAACTCTGAAAATAACAAACTCAGCTTATATTTAGTTTTTCTTTTTCTCTTTCTCAACTCTCCCTAAGCCTCCTAAGCAGCAGGTATAACCTGAAGGTTGCTGGAAATGCTGTTTTATTAGATCCCACCAGAAGTCTTGTTCCCTGTGTGGAAAGGCATCCTCTTCCCTGCTGAGATTCTCCAGAATCCATTCTTTTTTTTTTTTTTGAGATGAAGTCTCACTCTGTCGCCCAGGCTGGAGTGCAGTGGCGCGATCTCGGCTCACTGCAAGCTATGCTTCCCATGTTCACGCCATTCTCCTGCCTCAGCCTCCCGAGTGGCTGGGACTACAGGCACCTGCCACCATGCCCGGCTAAATTTTGTATATTTAGTAGAGACGGGGTTTCACCATACTAGCCAGGATGGTCTCGATCTCCTGACCTCACGATCCGCCCACCGCAGCCTCCCAACGTGCTGGAATTATAGGTGTGAGCCACCATGCCAGGCCCAGAATCCACTCTTTAGAACCACCAACATCAGGATAAGTCAGTGAGAGGTGCACTCACTTCTACTCCAGGTGAAGAAACACTGGCTCACACAAAATCTCCTGGTTGGTCCTCTGGGTTCACACACATTTCTACAGCCCCTCTGGTCATAGTTATCCACTTGCAAAATCATTTGCTCTCACCAGACCCCCAATATTAAGGTCTGGTGAGAGCA
>NW_022298193.1:0-1748 GCF_002776525.5 Piliocolobus tephrosceles
AATAGTCTCAATACAAAATAATTCAGATTTCAGATTCAGATCAAAACAATAGTATTACACCAACAAACATACTAGTATTTCCATATTTAAAGCGAGCACAGCAGGCTGCGTGCAGTGGCTCGTGCCTGTAATCCCAGACTTTGGGAGGCAGTGGTGGACGGGTCACTTGAGGCCAGGGGTTTGACACCAGCCTAGCCACCATGGTGATACCCTGTGTCTACTAAAAATACAAAAATTAGATGGGCGCGTTGGCACATGCTTGTAATCCCAGCTACTCAGGAAGCTGAAATTTGAGAATCCCTTGAATCCAAGAGGCGGAGGTTGCAGTGAGGTGCGAGCTGCGATGGCACCACTGCACTCCAGCCTGAGAGACTGAGACTCTGTCTCAAAAATTAAAAAGGGCACAGTGCATAAGGATATTGGAAAATCAGAATGCTGGAGACCAAGGCAGAAGGAGTAGGGTAGAACATAAACAGAATACATTCTCAACGAATGCTTCTTGAATAACTCCATGATATTTTGGACAATTACCGCATCTGCCCTAAAACAGACCTAAAGCTACTGAGTGAGTTTCCTTGCTCTATCGGTGAACTAATTAATGTTTTTTTCCTGAGAGCTACTGTGTGGCCAAATGGGCATTCCTGAGTGAAGACTAGCTATGGGCAGCAATCTGCTAGGGTTTTGTTCTTTCTTTCCTTTGTTTTGTTTTGTTTGTTTTGAGACGGAGTCTCACTTTGTCACCCAGGCTGGAGTGCAGTGCAAGCTCCGCCTCCCAGGTTCATGCCATTTTCCTGCCTCAGCCTCCCGAGTAGCTGGGACTACAGGCGCCCGCCACGACGCCCGGCTAATTTTTTTGTATTTTCAGTAGAGACGGGATTTCACCATGTTAGCCAGGATGGTGTTGCTCTCCTGATCTCGTGATCCGCCCACCTCAGCCACTATAGCCTTGAACTCCTGGGCTCAAATAATCATCCTGACTCAGCCTCCTGGATAGCTGGGGCTACAGGTGTGTATCATCCTGCCCAGCTTTTTTTTTTTTTTTTTTTGGCTTTTTCTGCAGAAACAAGCTCCTGCCATGTTGCCTGGACTGGTCTCCAATTCCTGACCTCAAGTGGTCCTCCCACCTCAGCCTCCCAGTGTTGGCATTACAGGCATAAGCCACTGTGCCAAGCCTTTTATCACTTCTCGAAGTCAGTAAGAAGTGGATCATCTCATCTGGCCGGGCACGGTGGCTCATGCCTGTAATCCCAGCACTTTGGGAGGAGGAGGTGGTGGATCACGAGGTCAGGAGTTTGAAACCATAATGGCCAACATGGTGAAACCCTGTCTCTACTAAAAACACAAAAATTAGCTGGGCTTGGTGGTGTGTGCCTGTAGTCCCAGCTAGTTGGAGGCTGAGGCAGGACTGTTAGTTGAACCTGGGAGGCAGAGGTTGCTGTGAGCTGAGGTTGCATCACTACACTCCAACGTGGTGACGGAGCCAGACTCCGTCTCAAAAAAATAGAAAAAAGAAAAGAAAAAATAAAATCTCACTGGGCACGGTGGCTCATGCCTATAATCCCAGCACTTTGGGAGGCCCAGGAGCTCGAGACCAGCCTGGACAACATGGTGAGACCCCATTTCTACAAAACAAAAATTAAAAGAAAAATAGCTGGGCATGGTAGCACATATCTGTGGTCCCAGCTACTCAGGAGGCTGAGATGTGAGGATCGCTTGAGCCCAGGGGATCAAGGCTGCAGTGAGTTGTG
>NW_022298196.1:0-2404 GCF_002776525.5 Piliocolobus tephrosceles
CTTCATTTTTGTAAGGTGCAAAGAAAATTATAAAATGCTAAAAAAAACATATTATGCTATTGAATATAAAGTATACAAAAAAATGACAACGAAAATCAAAAAAAAAAAAGACAAGAAATTAATAAAACTGTATGTGAATGATATGTATCTTTAAAAAAATTATATATTATGTGTTAAGATTATAAGTAAATAAGTATGAAACAATTAAAAAAAAAAAAAAAAAGGTGTGACAAAAATATTGAAAAGTTAAAAATAAAAACAAAATTAAAACTAAAATTAAAATTGGAATTTTTTTTTTTTTTTTTTTTTTTAAACATCAAGTCATTTTAAGACTGGCTTTAAAACTAAATCGCTATTATACAAAAATGAATTAAAAAACGAATAATATATTTTTTATTAAAGATCATGTGTATATATATACCTAAGTACTTCTTCTTTATTATAATTAATTCTTAAACATTTGCCTTTTATTTTATAATAAAAATATGTAAAATAAATAAATAAATAAATTAAAAAATAAAAAAGTAAAAAAGTAAATAAATACAATAAACTAACATTTAAGCTAAGTAACATTTAAGGTCTATATGGAGAAAAGTGACATGACATATTTGAAAAAAATAACACATTACTTATATATATGTATATATGTATATAGTAAAAACGTATTTACGCGCATATGTGTATACATATGTACACATTTTTTGAAAATATATGTGTTATTTCGTCTTATTTTTTGTTTAAGAGAGTAAAAAAACATATAAATGTACACACATCCGAACATATATAAATATATATGTGCATTCATGTTTATATGTTAATACACATTTCTTTAGCTAATCACATATATAACTTAATCAAAAAATTAATATATATATATATATATATATATTTACACATATTTAGTTTACAAAACATAACTATTATTATTATTTATTAAAATAGTAAATATATATTCTTTTTTTTCTTATAACCTTTTAGTAAAAAAAACATAAAACATGTAAGTGTGTTTAAAAATGATTAAAATAGTAATCAAGGTTGAAAATCGTTAGCTATTTAGTTAAAAACAAAGTTGACATAGTTGTATTAATATATATATATATATATATATATACAAATAACAAACTATCTAACTAGCCAATTAAGTAAATAATCAACTAGACAAATAAATTGATAGAACACATATACTAATATCGTTTTTGTAATAAATATAACTAATAAAATGTAGTATAACATATATATAATTATTAACAAAAATATAAATCAACTCAGATAATTACTATTGCTGTTAATGTATTTTTTTAAGCATTTTTTTTATAAAATGTACATGTAAATACATATATACACATACGTACATATATTTTTACTCATACGCAAACAATATGCAGATTACTGAATCTATTCAAGTAAATAGAAAAAACAAAAGTGCATCATGTACCTGTAACTGATGTTCTAAATGAATAAAAACGAAAACTAATACAATCAAACAGTAATATAAAAAAAAATGAGATAATACACACACACACATATATATATATATATACGTAAATATTACACATGTTTATATGTAAGCATAAAAAGAAATTATATACATTAACCGAATATATAAAGAAATGTGAAAAGCTTGATTCTTGTGAAATATGTATCTAAAAAAAAAGAAAAAATATACCTTGATGTAAAATCACACACATAAGTTAATGCTATCATTAATTTTAATAATAGAGTAGTTAAACTATAAAAATAAACATGTTTCTTATTACTTTTTTTTCTATTGACTATTTATTTATTTTATTATTTATTTTATTATTTATTTTATTATTTATTTTATTATTGTTTTTATTATTGTTTTTATTATTGTTTTTGTTATTGTTTTTATTATTGTTTTTGTTATTGTTTTTATTATTGTTTTTATTATTGTTTTTATTATTGTTTTTGTTATTATCCTTGTTATTGTCCTTATTATTACATTTGCTTTTATTTTTGTTTTTTTATTGTTACTGTTATTATTTTCTCTTGATAGAATTTATATAAAGATGTTCTTAAACAGCAGTACATAAATATATGGACATGCACATATGTGAATACGTAAATACACAATAAACACAGCATTAAATGTGAAATGGGAACTATTTTATAATTCATGTTTTACTTTTTACTATTTATTTTTTTACTTTTTATGTTTTATGTTTTACTCCTTTTGTTTTATGTTTGACTCTTTGTGTTTTATGTATATGCTTATATTTAAGTAATTGTGTATGCATATGTCAATAGTTTATGTTTTTACATACATATATATATATATATACATATTAATAAATAATTTTTTTTTTTTTTTTTTTATGTTTTACAACTTTTTGATCTGTTCTAATTTTAAAAAACAGATTTCATACGTGTGTGTGTGCTTTTT
>NW_022298199.1:0-1344 GCF_002776525.5 Piliocolobus tephrosceles
ATTGATGGGACCTATCTCAAAATAATAAGAGGTATTTATTATAAACCCACAACCAATGTCATACTGAATGGGCAAAAACTGGAAGCACTCCCTTTGAATACTGGCGCAAGACAGGGATGCCCTCTCTCACCACTCCTAATCAACATAGTGTTGGAAATTCTGGCCAGGGCAATCAGGCAAGAGAAAGAAATAAAGGGTATTCAGTTAGGAAAAGAAGAAGTCAAATTGTCCCTGTTTGCAGATGACATGAATGTATATTTAGAAAATCCCATTGTCTCAGCCCAAAATCTCCTTAAGCTGGTAAGCAACTTCAGCAAAGTCTCGGGATACAAAATCAATGTGAAAAAATGACAAGCATTCCTATACACCAAGAACAGACAAACGGACAGCCAAATCATGAGTGAACTACCATTCACAATTGTTACAAAGCGAATAAAATACCTAGAAATCCAACTTACAAGGGATGTGAAGGACCTCTTCAAGGAGAACTACAAACCACTGCTCAATGAAATAAAAGAGGACACGAACAAATGGAAGAACATTCCATGCTCATGGATAGGAAGAATCAATATCATGAAAATGGCCATACTGCCCAAGGTAATTTATAGATTCAATGCCATCCCCATCAAGCTACCAATGACTTTCTTCACAGAATTGGAAAAAACTACTTTAAAGTTCATATGGAACCCAAAAAGAGCCTGCATAGCCAAGACAATCCTAAGCAAAAAGAACAAAGCTGGAGGCATCAAGCTACCTGACTTCAAACTATACTACAAGGCTACAGTAACCAAAGCAGCATGGTACTGGTGCCAAAACAGAGATAGAGACCAATGGAACAGAACAGAGACCTCAGAAACAATAGCACACGTCTACAACCATGTGATCTTTGACAAACCTGACACAAACAAGAAATGGGGAAAGGATTCCCTATTTAATAAATGGTGCTGGGAAAACTGACTAGCTATATGTAGAAAGCCAAAACTGGATCCCTTCCTTACACCTTATACTAAAATTAATTCAAGATGGATTCAAGACTTAAATGTTAGACCTAAAACCATAAAAACCCTAGAAGAAAACCTAAGCAATACCATTCAGGACATAGGCATGGGCAAGGACCTCATGAGTAAAACACCAAAAGCAATGGCAACAAAAGGCAAAATAGACAAATGGGATCTAATTAAACTGAAGAGCCTCTGTATGGCAAAAGAAACTATCATCAGAGTGAACAGGCAACCTACAGAATGGGAGAAAATTTTTACAATCTACCCATCTGACAAAGGGCTAATATCCAGAATCTACAAAGAACTCAAACAAATTTACAAGAAAAAAAACAAACAACCCCAT
>NW_022298200.1:0-2760 GCF_002776525.5 Piliocolobus tephrosceles
TGAAGCCGAGATGAAGAAAATGTATATGAAAGAACTCTGTAGCCATCAATGCTTTATAAATACGTGTGCAAAAAAGGAAACCTGTTTTCCAAATAAGTTTCTGGAGGACTACTGCTTTATACTATCTCTATAGAACTGGCCAGTTAAACTTGTTCTTGTCATTCAATCATCTCCGCTTTCTCAATGGGATATTCTCCTTGCATTTTTCAAATGCTACCTGAGAAGACTGGGTTTTAAAATTATTGTTACTCTTAATTTCACATGAAGATAAATTGAGATAGAATTACCCTCACCTGGCCTGGCACGGGTGGCTCATGCCTGTAATTCCAGAACTTTGGAAAGCCAAGGGAGGCGGATCACCTGAGGTCAGGAGCTTAATACCAGCCTGGCCAACGTGGTGAAACACTGTCTCTACTAAAAACACAAAATTAGCCAGGTGTGACGGCATGCCCCTGTAATCCCAGCTATGGAAGACTGAGGCAGGAGATTTACTTGAACCCTCGAGGTAGAGGTTGCAGTGAACTGAGATCACGCCATTGCACTCCAGCCAGGGCAACAGAGTGAGCCTCTGTTTCAAAAAAAAGAAAAAAGAAAAAAATATTAACCTCACCTAGGGAACTAAGGTCCCTCTGAAAATCTGAACAGAGGAGATGATGTTGTTCCATTAATGAATCCCAAGACACAGCAATTATGTGTCATTGTTGATACGTATCATAACCAGGCTATATAACCGCAAATTAGAAATGATTACAAATGAGGTTTATCATTAAAGTCATTGTAAAATGACAGTCATCAAGAAAAGAAAAACAACTTTTGCAAAACCAAAACATGTGCAGGTAGAAGAAATTTTTGCTTTCAGGAAAAAGAGCGTTTTTTTTCTTTGATTGAATTTATGACTCCCAATTTGTCATTTTAAGTAGATTAAAATATTACACTGAATTAAAACATAGATTGACATTAGTAATTTTGGATTGAGCATACTTATACATGTTAATTTTTTTAAGTATAAATAAGGTAGACTGGCTTAATATAATTTACATACATTCACATCCTAAGCTAACATCAATGGTATTTTAAAATTGGGAGTTTAAATTAATGGAACACTTTTGGTGGGCGTTTTGTCAATACTGCTCACACTAAGTTCTAAAAAATATACACACATTTTTGATCCCACAATTCCATTGCTAAACGTTGGCTTGAACCTGTTGCTATGATGTAATACTTTCAAAATAATTATATTATGATTGTAGCATGGCAAAAAAATCAATAGCACTACACTAAAGAAGCAGTGGCTGTATATACAGCAGTAATAATGATGCTTAGTCACTTAAACAGCTTTATTGTCCCTGCCAGGAGATTCTAAACAAGCTAGTCTTTCTAACTTTTTCCATTGAACTGATTACATCTCTAAGCTATTTTGATATCCTATAAATGTCAGCTTTTATACAGTGTAGTTAAATTCACTTTCTAAAATGCATAGTCATGGGTTACCCTTTTATAAAATAGTTTCTAAAATATTTTGCATAATTATTCTGTATAGCTTTGAGGACTGTTACAAACTTTATATTTAGTTAGTTAGCTTGCCGCCAGGGTGGTAATTAGATCAGGTGTAATCTCCACTTATTATTATTATTATTATTATTATTATTATTATTATTATTATTATTAGTATTAGTATTATTTTGAGATGCAGCCTCCCTGTCACCCAGGCTGGAGTGCAATGGTGCTATCTCGGCTCACGGCAACCTCCGCCTCCTGGGTTCAAGTGATTCGCCCGTCTCAGTCTCCCAAGATTACAGGCATGTGCTTATATTTTTAATCAACTTTTATTTTGGAAAATGTTCAGGTTGACCCAAACAGTTGCAATGATAGAACAGTGGTTTCCATGTACCTAGTGTCCAGTTTCAGTTTCCAACAATGTTATCTTCTGTGGCCCATGTATGTTTGACAAATTGAGAAAAACAACATTGACCTATTACTATTAACCAAACCCCAGACTTAATTGAGATTTCACCAGTTTTACCAACAATGTCCTTTATCTCTTCGAGAGTTTCATCCAGAGAACCACATTCCATTTACTTGTCATATGCCCTTTAGTCTCTGCCATACTGTCTATATTTCTCCATGTTTCCGTGGTTTTCATGACAGCTGAAAGGAGTACTGCTCACTATTTTGTAGTTTGCCCCTCAGTTTGGATTTGACTGATGTTTTAATCATAATTAGGCTGAGATTATGGGATTTTAGGAAGACTATGGTGATTCAATGTCCTTGTCATCACCCCAAATCTATGGTCTCTTTAGTGGTCAGAAGGAATAAGGAGAGTTCATAGGCCAAAGTGTTTTGGAAATTGTAGAACTTTGTAGAGGTGGTGGTCTAGAAATATATGGGTCCAATATTGACTGACACCATGTTTGAGTTCAATATATGGCATCAAATGGGCAAGTGTCAGACATTCTAGATACTGTGCAATGTGTAGGACTCTTCTACACAAAAATGAAATGCTACATTTTACATAAATGTGAATCCCCACCAGATGGTCCCTATAAAAATGTATATACATATACATATATATTAATACATTTTGGAGTCAATAACGTAACTCTGCTGTACAAGTAAACACAAATATTTTTATGAATTTCATTTATATTAAAATTTCTAGGACTACAACAATCATGAATGATAAGGTAAAGTTATTCATTATTTTTAAAGGCATAATCAAGATTTTATTAATCAATTTGGAAAATTATGTCACTGAATGTA
>NW_022298201.1:0-1126 GCF_002776525.5 Piliocolobus tephrosceles
AGATAATCTGTTTACTTTTTGAAAGGGAATTTATTTGAAAAACATATAAAAACATGACAGACCACTTCATGGGCCACTTTACACCATAAAATAAGTAATAATAACATACAGGTATCTTCGCAAGCATAAACCCTCAGGTGTAGTAATGACCTTCATATAGGTGTATTAGTTGTGAGAAGATGGATCGTATTTGTAAAGTAGTAGGTTAAAAAAGGAAAAGTATAAACACTTATCATTGTGGTTGGTAATATTGTGCACTCAGGTTTACAGCTTTGATTATCTGAAATAATAATCAGAATGATGGTTTCCAGCTGCATCCATGTCCCTACAAAGGACACGAACTCATCCTTTTTTATGGCTATATAGTATACCATGGTGTATATGTGCCACATTTTCTTAATCCAGTCTGTCACTGATGGACATTTGGGTTGATTCCAAGTCTTTGCTCTTGTGAAGAGTGCCGCAATAAACATATGTGTGCATGTGTCTTTATAGCAGCATGATTTATAATCCTTTGGATATATACCCAGTAATGGGATGGCTGGGTCATATGGTACTTCTAATTCTAGATCCTTGAGGAATCGCCATACTGTTTTCCATAATGGTTGAACTAGTTTACAATCCCACCAACAGTGTAAAAGTGTTCCTATTTCTCCACATCCTCTCCAGCACCTGTTGTTTCCTGACTTTTTAATGATTGCCATTCTAACTGGTGTGAGATGGTATCTCATTGTGGTTTTGATTTGCATTTCTCTGATGGCCAGTGATGATGAGCATTTTTTCATGTGTCTGTTGGCTGTATGAATGTCTTCTTTTGAGAAATGTCTGTTCATATCCTTTGCCCACTTTTTGATGGGGTTGTTTGTTTTTTTCTTGTAAATTTGTTTGAGTTCTTTGTAGGTTCTGGATGTCAGCCCTTTGTCAGATGAGTAGATTGCAAAAATTTTCTCCCATTCTGTAGGTTGCCTGTTCACTCTGATGGTAGTTTCTTTTGCCGTGCAGAAGCTCTTTAGTTTAATGAGATCCCATTTGTCAATTTTGGCTTTTGTTGCCATTGCTTTTGGTGTTTTAGACATGAAGTCCTTGCCCATGCCTATGTCCTGAATGGTATTGCCTAGGTTTTCTT
>NW_022298202.1:0-601 GCF_002776525.5 Piliocolobus tephrosceles
AATTCCTATGTTGAAGTTCTAATCCCAGGGTCTCAGAATGTGACTGTGTTTGGACATAGGGCCTGTAAGAGGTGATTACGTTAAAATTAGGGCATTATAGTGGACCTTAACACAGTCTGACTGGTGTTCTTATAAGAAATTCTGACATACAAAGATACACCAGGGCTACGTGTGTAGAGAGAAAAGACCATGGGAAAACACAGTGATAAGGAAGCCATCTGCAAGCCATAGAGAGAGGCTTCTGAATGAAATCAACCCTGTCCACACTTTGATCTTTCAGTTTCAGCCTTCAGAGCTGTGAGAAAATCAATTTCTGCTGCATGTGGTACCTTGTTGTGACAGTGCTAGCAATACAATAAGTGCGACTATTTTCCTCCAACCTCTGAGGGTCTACAACCATTTTATTGAAATGCCTCTAAGTGCAGTAATTTTATTAGATGTGTGAGGGGCTTCTTACCCTCTTCTGTATAGATTATAATTTGTCTCACACATGTATCTCATTTGTTATCTCTCTTCCACGTACTCTACTTGAATTGTATGTTTCAATTGTATGTAAAGTTTTCTCATTTCCATCTTCTAATTGACTTGATTTTCTCTTTTG
>NW_022298202.1:611-1202 GCF_002776525.5 Piliocolobus tephrosceles
AAAAAAACACCACCTGGAAAAATCTCTGATAAGGACACAGCCGTTGGTGGTTTTACTGAAAGCATGGGAACCAATAGAAAACTGCTAAATGTATAACTTAAAATGTTAACCAATTGTAATGCTGTAACCTAAAGAATTCCCTTGTTCCTCTGTAACCTTACAAGTCCTGTTTACATCGGGCTATAAAAAGTGAGCACACGCATTGTTCGAGGCCCTCTTATCTGCTGTGGAATGGGGACCAAGTTCGAACTTGCGGTAAAAGATCCTTGCCGCTTGGCTTTGACTCTGGACTCTGGTGGTCTTCTTTGGGGAACAAACGGTCTGGGCATAACATGTCTTTGGTGTCCTCTACTGGCTTTGATTTGGAGGCTTCTCCTAATTCTGACACCTAAATATTACCTTTATTTTACTTTGTACTAACACTTGTTCTAGAATGCAAAATGCTATGCCTTGTGAGTTTTTATATGTTTGAAGCTGAATTTCTCATATCGGCTCACCCTACCATATCAATAAAAATTTTCTTTTTCAACTATCAGTGAGGAAATAGGTTTCAGATGAATTATACTTAATGGCAATTAAAAATCAGGTTTT
>NW_022298203.1:0-1209 GCF_002776525.5 Piliocolobus tephrosceles
CTTGATCCTGCCATTATGATATTAACTGGTTATTTTGCTCATTAGTTGATGCAGTTTCTTCCTAGGCTCGATGGTCTTTACATTTTGGCATGTTTTTGCAGTGGCTGGTACCGGTTGTTCCTTTCCATGTTTAGGGCTTCCTTCAGGGTCTCTTGTAAGGCAGGCCTGGTGGTGACAAAATCTCTAAGCATTTGCTTATCTGTAAAGGATTTTATTTCTCCTTCACTTATGAAACTTAGTTTGGCTGGATATGAAATTCTGGGTTTAAAATTCTTTTCTTTAAGAACGTTGAATATTGGCCCCCACTCTCTTCTGGCTTGTAGAGTTTCTGCCGAGAGATCTGCTGTCAGTCTGATGGGCTTCCCTTTGTGGGTAACCCGACCTTTCTCTCTGGCTGCCCTTAAGATTTTTTCCTTCATTTCAACTTTGGTGAATCTGGCAATTATGTGTCTTGGAGTTGCTCTTCTGGAGGAGTATCTTTGTGGCGTTCTCTGTATTTCCTGAATTTGAATGTTGGCCTGCCCTGCTAGGTTGGGGAAGTTCTCCTGGATGATATCCTGAAGAGTGTTTTCCAATTTGGTTCCATTTTCCCCCTCACTTTCAGGCACCCCAATCAGACGTAGATTTGGTCTTTTTACATAATCCCATACTTCTTGCAGGCTTTGTTCATTTCTTTTTCTTCTTTTTTCTTTTGGTTTCTCTTCTCGCTTCATTTCATTCATTTGATCCTCAATCGCTGATACTCTTTCTTCCAGTTGATCGAGTCGGTTACTGAAGCTTGTGCATTTGTCACGTATTTCTCGTGTCATGGTTTTCATCTCTGTCATTTCGTTTATGACCTTCTCTGCATTAATTAGTCTAGCTGTCAATTCTTCCACTCTTTTTTCAAGATTTTTAGTTTCTTTGCGCTGGGTACGTAATTCCTCCTTTAGCTCTGAGAGGTTTGATGGACTGAAGCCTTCTTCTCTCATCTCATCAACGTCATTCTCTGACCAGCTTTGATCTGTTGCTGGCGATGGGCTGTGCTCCTTTGCAGGAGGAGATACGCTCTTATTTTTTGAATTTCCAGCTTTTCTGCCCTGCTTTTTCCCCATCTTTGTGGTTTTATCTGTCTCTGGTCTTTGATGATGGTGACGTACTGATGGGGTTTTGGTATAGGTGACCTTCCTGTTTGATAGTTTTCCTTCTGACAGTCAGGACCCTCAGCTA
>NW_022298206.1:0-1731 GCF_002776525.5 Piliocolobus tephrosceles
CCATGCACTTTATTTCTTGGTTATATGCATAAAAATCAGTAGGCAATGTAAAAATGTTTTGTGTGAATTTATATGAGTTATAATTCTAATTCTATGTCAATATTCACCTCAGATTATCATGTGAAAGTTTAGTCACTAAGTATGCCTCATACTGAAATACTCACTGATTAAATCAGTTAACAACCAGCTCCTATCTTACATTAAAATCACCAGGATCAATAGAATATTTTCTTATTATCCAGATTCTCAATCCACTGCTTCTACTCACAAACTTCTCCCCCACGATAAACATACACACACACGCACACACACACACACGCATCTCCCAGATAAATTCTTACGGTCATACCAAGGTAATCCCACTGCTTCCATTTATTAAATAATTGATTGAAAATATTTAGGTAAGAAAAATGGTTGTGTAAGAGTAATATTGTTAGCAGCTGCTAAAACTGAATGTCTATGTACCTTCAAAATTCATATGGTGAAACCCCAGTCCCCAATGTGACAGTATTCAGTGGTGGGCCCTTGGGAAGTAAATAGTTGGTGAAGGAGATTAATACTCTTATAGGAAGAGACACCAAAGAGATAATCTCTTTCTCTCTCTCAGTCTCTGCTGTGTCAGTATATAATGAGGAAATGGCCATGTGCAAACAAAGAAATAGGCCCTCATCAGTCACTAGATGTGCAAGCACCTCTTTGTCTTAAATTTTCCAGCCTCCAGAACCGTGAGAACAAGCGTTTTCTGATTAAGTCACCCAGTCTACGGTAATTTGTTTTAACAGCCCAAAGTAACTAAAACAGCAATCATCTCATGAATTTGGAAATGGTTTGTGTACACATTATTAATAATTAATTTTGGAAAATTTACTTATTGTTTTGTAAATCTCAGTTCTCACTAAAGAATAGGGATGATAACAATACCCTATCCCCAGCATGTCCATGAAAATTAAATGGTAAAATGAGTCTAAAAAGCCTGATGTATAATGGGCATAAAGTATTCAATATATGCTGATATTTACTTCTTTTCCCTTTACAAGTACATGCAATATGCTCTGATGAGATCTTTTTAAAATTGTTCACAATAATTGATACTTTACAAGTCATATCATGTAATACTTTTCCCCAAACCTGGTCTCTGGCTTGATCAGTTTTATTCTACATTTGAAATTTGTACTTAGACTTATGGGACTACTTTCTTCCATGAAAGATCTAATACCCTACAACCAAGCGCTTCATTATTTGGAATTGAAAAGTGAAATTATTTGAGTATATCTAAGTTAATTTAAGTATTTTAAGTATATAATATTTAACCGTTAAGTAGTTTACTTCAGTTATTAAAATGACTGAGTCATTGGGCTCATGAGTCAGATATAAATGCCGAGTCTGGGGCCTGTGTGCCCGAGAAGCCCTGTCCTGCCAGTTGGCCCAGGGAGCATCACACAGGGGACTCCTCTCCTCAGGCTCTCTCGCATCTCTCTGGCAGACAGGTGGTCATGATCGTCTGCGCTGTGGGGCCCTATTATTCCAGAGCAAATGCTGGAGCCAGACTGACCCTATGGAAATGCACAAGGACATGGGCTGTGGTGATGGGCACCCTCAGTCAGGCACCAGCTGTCCCGCGTTCCTGGTTTCCACCTCTGGGGCAGCTCCCCGACATTCTCCAAAGTCTGTCCATTTCCTTTTCTTAAAAAAAGAAACAGTGCAAATCAATAATTAAAAGACAATCAATTT
>NW_022298208.1:0-8591 GCF_002776525.5 Piliocolobus tephrosceles
CTGGACAGTCTTCCAATACCTGTTTAACCAGTTTCTTAAGTTAAATTATTTCTGAAAAACATAACTGATGTGGCTTTTGTTTTGAGACAGGGTCTTGCTCTTGTTGCCCAGGTTGGAGTGAAGTGGCACAATCTCGGCTCTCTGCAACCTCTGCCTTCTGGACTCAAGCAGTCCTTCCACTTCTGCCTCCCGTGTAGCTGGGACTACAGGTTGCACCATCATGCCAGATTAATTTTTGTATTTTTTGTAGAAACAGGGTTTCGTCATGTTGCCCAGGCTGGTCTTGAACTCCTGGGCTCAAGCAATCCCCCCGTCTCAGCCTCCCAAAGTGCTGGGATTACAAGCATAAGCCGCTGTGCCTGGCCTGTTTTCTTGGTTAAACCCTTATTAGTAGCGTCACTTAGTTTTCTAGGGCTGCTGGACCAAGTACCAGGTTACTTAAACAGTAGAAATTGATTGTATAGCAGCTAGAAGCTTGAAATTGTCAAGAGACATTGGAACCAGAGTGACTCCATCTTGAATAAGGGTTGAGGAAAAAGAGGATGAGACCTGCTGGGCTGCATTCCCAAGAGGTTAGACATTCTTAGAGGATGAGATAGAAGGTCAGCCAGACTGGTTTCACAAGATAAGTCACAAAGACCCTGCTGATAAAATGGGATGTGGTAAAGAAGCCAGCCAAAGCCCACCAAAACCAAGATGGTGACAAAAATGACTTCTGGTTGTCCTCACTGCTCATTATATTATAATTATAATGCATTTTCATGCTAAAAGACACTCTCACCAGTGCCATGACAGTTGATAAATGCCATGGTAATGTCTGGAAATTACCTTATATGGCCTAAAATGGGGAGGAACCCTCAGCTCCAATAACTCTCCACTCCTTTCCTGGAAAACTCATGAATAATCTATCCCTTGTTTAGCATATAATCAAGAAATAACCATAAGTGTACTCAGTCAAGCAGCCCATGCCACTGCTTTGCCTATGGAGTGCCCATCCTTTTATTCCTTTACTTTTTAATGAACTTGCTTTCACTTTACTGTTAGCTCTCCCTTGAATTCCTTCCTGCACAAAGCTGAGAACTCATGTGGCCTCCCAGGCCGAACTCCAATTGTGAGGTCCAACCTGTGACAAAAATCACGGTATAGGCAGGGTTGGTTCCTTCTGAGGGCTATGAGGGAGGAATCTGTTTGAGGCCTCCATCCTTGGCTTATAAATGGCTGTCTTCTTCCTGTGTCTCCATCTTTCATTTCTACCTGTCTCCAAATTTCCCCTTTTCATGAGGACACCAGTCATATTAGATTAGTGCCCACCCAAAAAACTCATTTCAACTAGATTACCTCTGTAAAGACTCTACGCCCAAGTAAGATTACAGTTTGAGGTGCTGAGGTTTAGGACTTTAACATATAAATATTGGGGAGTGAATGGGCTCAACTCAATCCATAACAGCCCCCTTCAGGACATAATGAACAGAAATTAGAGAAAACTGTGTTTAAATTAACCACTTCTAGGTCGGTGTACTTGGGCAAGCAGCTTAATCTCTCAAAGCCTCCATTTTAATCCTTTATAAAATGGATATGGTAATTCCTATTTCAAAGATTAGATAGTATTGTTTTAAATTCCAAATTATTCTCTTTCTCCTTTTTTATTTTCCAGGAGAAGGTAGAACAGGTTGCTCCTCCTCCCCCTCTGCTCACTCTATTGTTCTTACTCTATTTAGATAAAAAAGAAAAAAAGTATGTTTGCTCATAACTTACTTTGAGCCTTGACTGACAAGGGCTGTACTGATCTCTGGAAATCCATACCTCCACTCCCAGCTCTGCAACCTCTCATTCTGATTTAAGTGCTATCATCAGGGCTTCCTCCCTATCTGCCTTTGCTCTGTAACTCATTCCTCCCTTCCCGTTGGCACAACCCAGGTGTGGGTTCTATTAGAAACACTTCTTTGCCAAGCAAATCCTGGCCAGGTTTCTCATTGCTAACTTCACTCCTGACTCTCCGGGGAGAGTGCTTTTCCACACACCACGTTGTTTAGAAAGCCTTGTTCCTGGAAGCTGGCAAGCTGTGAGTTGCTTAAAATGTAGTGATTTACCTGTGAACAGCACAACTAAATATAGTCATGCCACATGCAGTATTTGAAAACAGAACAGCATTGTTTAAACAAGATTTCGAGTAGTTTCCTACTTAGGAATACAGTAAATGGCCTCAGCAAAATTTGTATTTTATATTTTGAAAAGAAATGGGATTTTTTTCTCAAATTTTAATGTGAATAGGAATTACCTGGGCATCTTGTTAAATGCAGATTCTGATTCAAAAGTTCTGGGGTAGAGCAAAAGATTGGTTTGTGCGTCTAAAATTTTCCCAGGTGATGCTGATATATCTGCTCACCAAACCACACTTTGAACAGCAGAGCTTCAAAGATCATAGGACAGAGCTTCTCAATTCTGACTACACATTAGAATCATCTGGAGTTCTTTTAACAACTACCAATGCCTGGTTTCCAACATCCAGAGGTTCTGATTTAATTAATCTGTGAGCTGAGTCTTACACTCAGGTTATTGTCATTTTTAAAGCATCCCAGGTGATTCTAATGTGCAGCCCAGGTGGAGAATCATTGCTCTGGTCCATTGCTCTTTAACTTTAATATGTATAGAATAGCCTGGGGACCTTGTTAAAATGCATACCCTGATTCAACAGCTTTGGGCCAGAGCCCAAGATTCTGCATTTTTTAAATGCTTCTAGGTCATGCTCAGGCTGCTGGTTAACGGACCACATTTTTGAGTAGGAATGGTCTAATTCAGTATTTCTCAACCTTGACACTACTGACATTTGGGGCCAGATAATTCTTTGAGGTAGAGGGGCTGTTCTGTGCATGCCCTGGCCTCAACTCACTAGATGCCAGTAGTACCCTCCTACTACCACCACCACATGAGATAACCAAAGATGTCTCCAGACATTGTCAGATATCCCCAGGGTGAGGGGTGCAAAATCACTACTATCACCACCAATGTCACCTGCTGTGTTGGCTTGATTCATCCTTCTCATTTTACTGGAAATAGGTCCAAAATGTCCAGGGTTACAATGTCTCCATCTTTAAAGATCTCAGAACCTCTAGGTATTTGAAAGCTGACAGATTACAAGACTGACAGCTGCCTTAACAGGGTGTGGTAGATAGAAGAATGCACCCCTCACCCCCAGAGAGATATCCATATCTATGTTCTGATTTCCCAAACCTGTGAACATGTTACTTTACATGACAAAAGATGCTTTGCAGATATGACTAAGTAAAGGACCTTGAGATAGGAAAATTATTATGGATTATCCAGATTGGCCCAAGGGTCCTCATAAGAGGGAGACAGGGTGTCTGAATTAGAGGAAGAGAAGTGACAAAGCAGAGGTCAGAGAAAACTGGTGATTAGAAGATGCTATGCTGTTAGTTTTGAAGATGGTGGCAGGGGCCACAAGCCAAAGAATGCAGGCAGCTTCTAGAAGCTGAAAAGGTCAGGGAATGGATCCTCCCCTAGAGCCTCCAGAAGAAATACAGCCCTGATGACACATTGGTTATAGACTAGTGAAACCCATTTCTGTAAGAGAACTGTAAGATAATAAATTTGTATGTTGTTTTAAGTCAATAAGTATGTGGTAAATTGCCACAGCAGCAATAAACTTATGCATAGGGGAATGGATAAGCAGATAAATGATTCTATGTTGTGGGGAAGAAGAAGGTTGTACTTGGGCAGAATAGAATAGAGGGGAATGGGAAGGTGATTAAGGCAACTGAACAGACCCTGAGTTGAAAGGGAGAACTGATAATGCTGTTCAAAGTTAAGAGTAATGAATGGAAAATTCCGTGGGGTCCAAGGCAGAACTAGTGGGAGCAGATGGGCAAGGTGAGACGATTATGCAGGACAGCATTGGCTGCATGTGTGGGGCCAGAGAGCATCAGTGTACTGCTTCCGTGTTGGGGCCCAACATGCTTGGACAGGGCTTTGTGGTCCTTGGTGTTTGCTGCCTCTTGGAATAATCTGAGAGGAGTGTAAAACTTCTGCTGCTCAGGCTGCACCCGTACCAAGGAAGTCAGAATCTCTGAGGACATAGTCATTTTTAAAACTTCGTGTGATTTTAATGTGAAGCCACATTTGAGAACCAGTGCTTAAGAAGGTAAAAAGTGAGAAACAGACCAATAAGTGCATTGAACTTGAATTAACTTCTTTCTGGAGTAACGGTTCTTTGGCACTTTTGAGGTGGCTACTTTCTTGCAGGGAGTCATGAAGGTGGGAAATCTGGTACCATCTGATGTCTTGTAGCTGCAGGTGCTGGAGTGAGGATGAGCACCAGGTTGTATGTAGTGGGGTCCAACCACAAGGCAGGGGGTCCTCAGCAACAGGGCAGGAGAATGGGGAAGAGAAGCTGGGAATATTGGAGGCCAGGGCCGAGAATGACGCTACTTATCTAAATCTTGTCATCCAGAAAAATGTGAGGAATTCATACATGTGCTGGACTGAGGTCAACATCAAGGAAGAAGGGGAAACTCTCCAGAAAGCCATGAACCACCATATCCTTTATTTGATTAACTTTCACTGGTAGTTCAGGGTGTATCTTAGATATACCTCTTCCAGGAAGCCTTTTCTAACCCCCAAGCCTGAGTTAGATCCTCCCTTTTGTAGCCTTTTCAAATAGCCTGAATTCTGTTCACTAGATGCCAGTAGCACTCTCCAATTTGTGACAACCAAAGGTGTCTCCAGACTTTGTCAGGTGTTTCCTGGGGACAAGATCACTCCCGGTTGAGAACCACTGGTCTAGAGTAATGTAACGTGTGCACATCAGACACGGTCAGTTCTGTGGAGTCAAGTGAGGGTTCCTCCTTGTTACCTCATGACCTTTTTTTTCTTACATTCTCTTTCTCCAACCTAGACACTCGCTTGGGGGTTGGAAGTAATGATGTGGCTTCTACAGAAGCGGTGATTATGTCTATGCTGCTTTTTTTTTTTTAAAGTCATATCCTCGGTCTTGTAGAACTGGGACTCTTTCCATGGCTTATTCCATGCAGGAAGAATTCCTCCTTCTTGAGTGGGAGCCCCTCCCTGAGGTGCTCCACAGCTCCTGTAAACTCTTGAGGACCTGGGGAGTAGCTGGGACCCTTCAGAGAGGGTTGGTTTGCTTAGTGGTGGGATGGTTCTGAGGAACCATCTCGTAGCTGGTACAGGTGCCAAATAAGAGACTTCTTCTGAATCTCCACACATTAACCCTTTTATTTTGTGCTTGGAAAATATGTGCTGAGCTAACCACACAACAATAGCTCCAGACAGGCTAATGAGTGATGTTTCTCTAGACAGATTTAATCATCTGAGTGCTACACATAATTTGAAGTCTCAAAATGAATTCCCTCTGCTTTCTAATCTATGGGAGCATGATCAATAAAGCCACAAGAGGGACTCAGAGCAGGTGAATGTATGTCATCCCACAACAATGCTGGGAGAATGTTTGGAAATCCTCCCTTCAGGGTTCAAGTTGCGATGCAGGAAAGGTTGGTTTCCCTCCCTATATCCCTTCCTGAATCTCCCAGAATATCTGCCATGCCTGGAAAAACCTTCTTTAGTTCACTGTGAACAAGAAAGGCAGCTCATCTAAGAAAACATTGCCTCTTCTGTGTTTAGGGTATTCAGCATCTCACTTATCACTATGCCTCATGATGAAATACTCATTATAACATGAAGGGGGCCACAGTTTGAAAGTAGGAAACATGGAAGGGGCCGGTAGTCCCTAGGAAGGTGGTGGAAGTGGCAAATGTGCACTTGATCCTGTCCTCATTGGACATTTATGGGGCTTCCATCATGTTCCAGGCTCTGTGCTAAGTACAGGAGATGCAGGTAAAAAAGATAAAGTTTGGAACTACTGGTTGGTGGAAGGAGGCAAAAAAGTAAATAGCTGACTGCCAGCCAGAGAGAGAAGCTCAAAGACAAGTAAGGGGTGCCGTGGGAACACATAGGGGCAACCTCAGTGAGAGGGAGTCAGGGAGCATGTCCCAAAGGAAGTGTCTTATAAGAAGATGAAAACTATCCAGTTGAAGGACCTGGACAATGGGATGGGTAGGAATGGGAATTTGTGACTATGGGCAACTTAGAAGCCCAGAGGGAAGAGAGAAGCCACGAACAGGAAGCAATTTAGTCTGGCTGGAGTAGACAAGGTCAAGTGGGAGGTGCAGGGCAGAAGCCATGTAAGGAAGGTGGCTGTTTCGTTTCGTGAAGACCAGGAGCCAGCTTGAGGCCAGGTCTGGGGACACAGATGTCCCCACCATTGAAGCCCATCTTAGCCTCTGCAAGAAATCCCCTGGGCTTTCTGCTGGCTCCAAATCCCAGGATCAGGATCAGTAAGAGGCTAAGAGGCCTAGAGTGAGGTTTTGTGTCTTGGCAGGTGGCGGAGTTGAATTTCCTGAACTCTATGTGTGGGCATAGATGTGTTTAGTCACACTGTGACTTGAGGGCTGATTTGAACCTACCTCAAGCAGGTGCTCTGAAGGAGTAGTTAGGTGGGGTTGGCAGTATAAGCCATTTTATTAAAAACAAAAAAAGGCTGGGACGGGGGGCTTCTTCCTATCAAAACAGGGCAAGAAATGAATAAATTATTGATGCTAATTAGAGATAGGCAATGACAAACCTGGAGTTTCTGCCAACCATCAGCATATAAGTGGATAGTGCCAGCCCAAAGGTGCAGACTCAGGATGACCCCCTTTGATGCCGGGTGTCACCAACTCTTCTCCAGCGTGGCTGAGCCCATGATCTCACCGGGCCCCTGAAGAGATCCCCACTCGGCACTCTAAGGTCAGACTGGGCCACCTTCCTGAGGCACGCCTGCTCCTGCACAGCTGGGTCTCACACAGGCCTGCTCTCCACTCCTCAGGATCCCCCGTGTCACCCACTGCACAGGACTCCTAATAGAATTCCATCAAATTTCAGAGCCAGAGGGAGCTTGCGGAGCATATTATTCAAGTTCTTCATTTAACAGCTGAGGAAACACAATTTACAGCTGAGAGCATTGGTAGAAGCCATTACCTGCTATGCGGGCTGAGTCACAGAGGAAGCCAGGCAACAGCAAGAGAGGCCACGAAGCAGAGAGATGCTCAGAAAGGTGCAGAGAAGAGCAATTGTGAAAGACGATCCCCAGGTTGCCTGGATCCATTTGCTTTTGTTTTTGTTTTTGCTTTTGTTTTTTGATACAGGGTCTCACCCTGTCACCCAGGCTGGAGTGCAGTGGTGTAATCATAGCTCACTGCAGCCTTGACGTCCCAGGCTCAAGCCATCCTCCTGCCTCAGCCTTCTGTGTAGCTGGGACTACATGTGCATGCCGTCACACTCAGCTAATTTTGTTTATTTTTCATAGAGACAGGGTCTCACTATGTTGCCCAGGCTGGTCATCCTTCCACCTCAGCCTCCCAAAGTGCTGGGATTACAGGGGATTCATTTCTTTTTGAGGTCCAGCTGCATCCTTGACCTCAAACTCCATCAGACTCCCCTGTATGCTAATTACAAATTCCCTTTTTTGCTTATGGTAGGTAAAGTCAGTTGCTGTTACTTGTATATCAGTTACTTAACAGATACAATGAATCAGAATTCAGGCATATAAAGACACCTGTAAGAGTGTTGCCATATTTCAGCTCTCAAGCTGAAACTGTGAGCATTGGTGTATTAGTTTCCGTTGGCTGCTGTAAAAAAATGACCACAAAAATGGGGTGGTTAAAACAATGGAAGTTTACTGTTTCACAGTTCTGGAGGTCAGAAATCTGCAATCCATATCACCGGGCCCGAATTAGGATGTCAGCAGGGCTGTGCTCACTCCAGGCCATTCTCCTTTCAGCAGCTCGAGGGGGACCAGCCTGACCAACATGGAGAAACCCCGTCTCTACTAAAAATACAAAATTAGCCGGGCGTGGTGGTGCATGCCTGTAATCCCAGCTACTCAGGAGGATGAGGCAGGAGAATTGCCTGAACCTGGGAGGCGGAGGTTGTGGTGAGCCGAGATCATGCCATTGCACTCCGGCCTGGGCAACAAGAGTGAAACTGTCTCGAGAAAAAAAAAAAAAAAAGCTCGAGGGGGCAATTTGTTCCTTTCCCCCTGTAGCCTCTGGTGGCTGCTGCCATCCCTTTGCCTATAGACTGTATCACTCTAATCTCTGCTTCCGTGGTCATGCTGCCTTCTCATCTTCTGTCTGTGACTCTAATAATAAGGGTTTAATCGATAAAACAGGCCAGGCACAGTGGCTTACGCTTGTTATCCCAGCACTTTGGGAGGCTGAGACGGGGGGATTGCTTGAGCCCAGGAGTTCAAGACCAGCCTGGGCAACATGGCGAAATCCAGGCATGGTGGTGCAACCTGTAGTCCTAGCTATATGGGAGGCAGAAGTGGGAGGATTGCTTGAGCCCAGAAGGCAGAGGTTGCAGTGAGTCGAGATCATGCCACTTCACTTCAACCTGGGCAACAAGAGCAAGACCCTGTCTCAAAACAAAATAAAACAAAACGAAAGCCACACTAGTTATTTTTTCAGAAAGAATTTAACTTAAGAAACTGGTTAAACAGGTATTGGAAGACTGTCCAG
>NW_022298209.1:0-2840 GCF_002776525.5 Piliocolobus tephrosceles
TCTCCCCTCGTATTTCCCCCTCCTCTGTCCATCTATCCTCCCCTCCATCTCCCCCCACCTCTGCCCCATCCTGACATTGTGCCTCCCCTCTCCCCTGACCTTGTCCCTGGGGTTTACGCACTGTTGGGCTCCAGGCTGGCGCCAGCACTGTCATCTCGGCCGGGGGCCCCTCATGCCTCCTGTGGCCGGGTCTTGGAAGGGACAGAAGAACAAGTCTCGGACCCCCATGCCCCAGCCCCTGTCCCGCCCGCCCCTTTGCCTCCCCGCCCCTCCCGCATCCCTTTGATGTGGCTGAGTTTCCGCCCCTTCCTCCCCCAGGCTTCCTGCGTCGGCCCCAGTTACGGTGAAAACTCTTCATCTCCACTTCCAAGAACCCTGATGTCTGGTCCCCAGAACCCTCCCCAGGTTAGGGACCTGGGAACCCAGCCCCCCACCCTCTGCTCCCCCTGTCCCAGGAGTGGGGACCCTGGCTCCGCCCCTTGGGGACCTAGAGTCCAAGTCTCCTCACGCACCAGGCTTGCCCCAGCTGGGTGTGGAAGGGGCCAAGCCGGGTGACAGCCAGAGACCGAAAGTGAAAGGAAAATTTTGGGGGGAGACAGTCAAGGGGTGGAATCTGGGCCCAGGCGGAGCGCGCTCCCTGGTGGTGAGAAGCGGCCGCTCACACCGCAGATGGCAGGTTCCCTGGACGCCCCAGGGAGGGGGCTGCAGTGGGGTTGACTCCCTGGGTGGCACGCCCAGTGCATGGTGAGCTGGGGCTGGAACCCGGATCTGTCTCTGGGAACTAGGAGTTGCTGTGTCTTACCGTCCTCTGGGCCCCAACTTTGCCCCACCAAGGCTCGGCACACAGGACTCAGGATGCATCTTGTCACATTGGGCCTGGCAGGTGTCGCCCTAGCCCTAGCTTTATCATTGTGGGAGCTTGGCCAGCCCGTTGACCTCTCTAAGCCTCGGTTTCTCCAACTCCAAACTAAGGGGTGAGGTGTAAATGAGACAAAATAGAAGTTCTCTTCCACATCTGTGGACCTCTGAATCTCTGTTTTTTTTTTTTTTTTTTGAGATGGGGTCTCACTCTGTTGCCCAGGCTGGAGTGCAGTGGCACAATCTCATCTCACTGCTATGTCCACCTCCCGGGTTCAAGCGATTCTTATGCCTCAGCCTCCTGAGTAGCTGGAATTACAGGTGCGTGCCATCACACCCAGGTAATTTTTGTATTTTTAGTAGAGACGAGGTTTCACCATATTGGCCAGGCTGATCTTGAACTCCTGACCTCAGGTGATCTGCCTGCCTCGGGCTCCCAATGTGCTGGGATTACAGGTGTGACCCACCACACCTGGCCTGAATCGTTTGCTTACCCATCCAACCCGTGGCAGACTGTCCTCAAACATCTGCTGGCCCCTCTTCCCTGCAGGAGGATTCGAGGCCCCATCCTGGGGAACTCGGACATGGCCACACTCACTTTGGCCAATCACATGAGGGTGGAGGTGACAGGTGTCACTTCTAGATGGAAGTCTAAGGGTCTGGGGAATGGATGGTGGAGGATGCATGGAGAGAGCGCCTCTATCAGCCAAGTTTCCTGTGCCACTCAGAGGAGTACAGGGATCCTGCCAGCTCTGGAGGAGCGCAGGGAGTGTAAGCAACAAACTAAAGTTGTGGTTGTGGCCCACGCAGATTTGGGGGTTGTGTGTTACTGTAGCAAAGCCTCACCTGTCATGGCCTTCACCATCCATTTCCCTTCCCTGATCCCTCTGCCTGCCTCACTTCCTGTTCAGCCTGGGTTAGCTGCCTTGTCGCACCAAATGGTCAGACCTTCCATCTGGCTAGAAAGAGAGGCAGAGATACAAGCCCCAACAGCTCATGTGGCCCATGGACAAATGACCTGCTCTAGCTCCTTCCTGACCAAGTCCTGGGGCCCCTCAATGTGTGTCCTGCCCTACTGCCCTACCACCTCCAGGGAATCTCTGTGGCCTTCCCGAAGACTCCTCTCTCTCTCCTTTTTTTTTTTCTTTTTTTGAGACCGAGTCTCGCTGTGTTGCCCAGGCTGGAGTGCAGTGGCACGATCTTGGCTCACTGCAAGCTCCGCCTCTGCCTCCTGGATTCAAGAGATTCTCCTGTCTCCACCCCCCAAATAGCTGGGATTTCAGGTGCTGCCACCATGCCTGGCTAATTTTATAATTTTAGTAGAGACGGGATTTCACCATGTTGCCCAGGCTGGTCTCGAACTTCTGACCTCAAGTGATCCACCTGCCTTGGCCTCCCAAAGTGCTGGGATTACAGGTGTGAACTGCCACGCCCAGTTCGGAAAACCCCATTTTTTTTTTTTTTTTTTTTTTTGATGGAGTCTTGCTCTGTTGCCCAGACTAGAGTGAAGTGGTGTGATCTCAGCTCACTGCAACTTCTGCCTCCTGGGTTCGAGTGATTCTCCTGCCTCAGTCTGCTGAGTAACTGGGATTACAGGTGTCCGCCACAACACCCAGCTAATTTTTGTATTTTTTATACGGACAGGGTTTCACTATGTTGGCCAGGCTGCTCTCAAACTCCTGACCTCAGGTGATCCGCCCACTTCGGCCTCCCAAAGTGTTGGGATTACAGGCTTGAGTCACTGCGCCTGGCCTCTGAAACTCCCCTTTTATCTTAAACTAGTAAGAGTGGGTTTCTTACATCAAAAAGAATTCTACTTCAGGTGTGGTGGCTGACGCCTGTAGTCCCACACTTTGAAAGACTGAGGTGAGAGGATCGCTTGAGGCCAGGAGTTCAAGACCAGCCTGGACAACATAGGTAGACCCTGCCTATTTATTTATTTTTTTTATTTATTTATTTTTTTTTTTTGAGACGGAGTCTCG
>NW_022298210.1:0-1110 GCF_002776525.5 Piliocolobus tephrosceles
TTTATTTCTTTATTTTTTTTCATTTTTTTATTATTTATTTATTTATTTTTCATTTTTTATTTTTTTTTTTTAATGGGCTTTTTTACGTAAACATTTTAATCAGCAATCTCGAACTATTTTTCATGCTAGCTTATTTGTTTCACCATCAATTAATAATTATAAAATAAATTGACAACTTTGTTATTTGAAAAAAAAAAAAAAAAAAAAAAAAAAGAGAACATAGAAATTAAAGCTGAGTTTTAACGGGACTTAGCATAGAATGTAAATATTTTGGTGAGTATCCAATAATGTACCTATATATATATATATATATATATATATATATATTTATAGCTCAACGTGTAAATACGCATTAGCCGTATGTGCAAACATATATACATAGTAATAAATTAATACTACAATATCTTTACAATAAAACAGGAATAAACATTGTGTTCAACTTTTTACTCCACTCGGTATTCCAATTAACACATCACTAAGCACTATTTGCTTGTCTCATTCTTGTTTATTCATTTGTTTATTCATTTGTTTATTCATTTGTTTATTCATTTGTTTATTCATTTGTTTATTCATTTGTTTGTCTGTATGTCTGTTCATATATTTATTTATTTTTTTTTTTATTTGTTTATATATTTATTTTTTATGTTCTAATTAAATAACTAAATAAATTGAAAAACGAACTTTAATAAGGTCAAACATTAAACATTACTAAAAAAAAAAAAAAAAAAACGAACGAACGAATGAACGAACGAATGAACGAGCAAATGAACGAATAGACAAACGAACAAATGGACGAATAAACACAAATTCAAAACAGATTTAACCTAGAAGTAAAAAAAATATACAAATAAATGCATATATATATTTACCACATGAAACAAAAACAAAAGTTAAAACACAATGATACAAAATATACAACGAAAAAAATATAATTTGAAAAAAAAAAAAAAATAGTAAGTTATAAAATGTTCATAACTAGCCTGTGTTTTTGTAATATATTTGGCACACATATGTACACATGCACATATGCAATATTTTTTCCAAATATTCTATTCGAGTAAACAACAAAAATGTAACATAATATATATATATATATATATATATATATAT
>NW_022298211.1:0-1303 GCF_002776525.5 Piliocolobus tephrosceles
CACAAGTACTGTTTCCACTAACAGGGTACCAGACAAGCAAATCCTATATAATTTTGCAGCTGGAGCAAGGAAAAGAGCTCTGGCAGGAAGGCAGAGAATTTCTCCAAGGCCAGAATCGGGGTAAGCAACAGGGTCCTGTGCTCTAATAGGAGGAGGTGCTTTGTCAATGAAAAATATCAGTCAAATATTAATTAGCGGTTTTATTAAATGAGTGGTAATTTCTAAAATGTAGGTGAAGCTACTGGAGCAGAATTCCTTAGATGTTATTATCATTTTGTTCATATGTCAGATACTACTCTTGTGTTCTCTTGCCTTTTTACTTTCAGGAAAAGGATAATTCATGTACTTGTTGGGGTTAAACTGTCACATGCTGACTCTTCCCGATACCCCTGTGAAGACTATCCCTCTAATTATCTGCCTGATATCTCATCTCCATTTTAACTCCTTTCACATTTTAATTTTAAAACTCTTTTCTAATTGCTGATGCTGTACAATCGGTTTCATCTATTGAAGTATTTTCTTCATTTGACACATTTGCCACATCTAAGTGTCAATTTTTGAAAAAAAGTAAATGGGCCTTGGGGTTTTTCAAACAATTTTATCACCATAATACCAAGGTAACAATTTATTTTTCAATTATTTCAGACAAGGAAAGTGTCCTTAACAGAAAACACACGATATCCATGCATCCTATCAGAAAAGACGCATCCACCGGTATGACAATGGTAGTTTTATAGCTGTGTACACCAGTCATCGAAGTTAAAGACCTGGTAATGGGTTAAGTTAGTAATGACACACAGTCACCTGAGTGTAATTAGGCTGGCATTATGTGCTTTCAAAGCAAAAAAAAATTTGATACTTCGAATTCAGTGAATAAAGTGACCTGTGTTCTAAACCATAACATGAGATCTTTAAAATAGAACAAGTGCATAGACATTGCTCATGCTCAGACTTTGAAAGATATTGATATCATCACAATTAATGGAATAACTCTGCAGTAGGGATCTTACAAAAGGGAAAAAATCTGTGTCTGCAGGAGATAATGTGTATGCAAATGTCAATCGAGAAAAATGACGAGACAAGTCTCAATCATTTTAGGAGATTTATTTGCCAGAGTTAAGGACATGCACCTGGGGGAAAGGTGTATATCTTTCTCCAAAGATGATTTTTTTCTAAATTTAAAGGGGGAAAGGGTGGGATATTGAGAAGTACACAATTTTCATGTAAAAGGTGGGTAGAAAAAAATAGCCATTCACGCATTTTTCTGGCTGAGTGAATCTGGATTTTGTTTACATGAGATGAC
>NW_022298212.1:0-2303 GCF_002776525.5 Piliocolobus tephrosceles
ACAGAATGCTAGAAGCTGTGTTTGAGTGTTTTAGGACTCCCAGTAGATCACATGGTCTCCTAATGATATAAATCTTTTCTCTGAGATAAAACTTATGAATGTACCTTGTTAGAATCTTGAGTCTTACCAATTATCCCACTGAGTATAACTACTATGGATATTCCTTTCCTTTGTGTTTTCAAAACACATTTCCATATATTAATTTTTATTTTTATTTTGGAAAAATGTTTCTATATATTCTGATCCTTATGTTTGATTCAGCCCATTGTGTTATTTTCTTTAAGTTTCTGGGATCTTTGATATTAACTGACATGAAATGTCATGACTGACTTGTCTTAGTATAGGATTACTTTTATCCTTCCAGCTGTATACTTGATATGTTCTTTTAATCTAGAAATATATTCTTTACATTGGTAATATATTCTTGTATTATACTCTGGATGGTGTATGTAATATCCTTTATTTTAAGTTTTGATTTATTATTTTCTGGAATCTCTATCATCAGGCTTTTGTATCAGCAGGGCTGGTCCTATAAGTTTATTTTCTTTCTTTTTTTTAATTATAATTTAAGTTCTAGGGTACATGTGCATAACGTGCAGGTTTGTTACATATGTATACTTGTGCCACGTTGGTATGCTGCACCCATCAACTCGTCAGCACCCATCAATTCATCATTTATATCAGGTATAACTCCCCAATGCAATCCCTCCTCCCACCCCCTCCCCATGATAGGCCCCGGTGTGTGATGTGCCCCTTCCTGAGTCCAAGTGATCTCATTGTTCAGTTCTCACTTATGAGTGAGAACATGCGGTGTTTGGTTTTCTCTTCTTGTGATAGTTTGCTAAGAATGATGGTTTCCAGATGCATCCAAGTCCCTACAAAGGACGCAAACTCATCTTTTTTATGGCTGCATAGTATTCCATGGTGTATATGTGCCACATTTTCTTAATCCAGTCTGTCACTGATGGACATTTGGGTTGATTCCAAGTCTTTGCTATTGTGAATAGTGCCGCAATAAACATACGTGTGCATGTGTTTTTGTAGCAGAGTAATTTATAATCCTTTGGGTATATACCCAGTAGTGGGATGGCTGGGTCATATGGTACATCTAGTTTTAGATCTTTGAGGAATTGCCATACTGTTTCCATAATGGTTGAACTAGTTTACAATCCCAGCAACAGTGTAAAAGTGTTCCTATTTCTCCACATCCTCTCCAACACCTGTTCTTTCCTGATTTTTTAATGATTGCCGTTCTAACTGGTGTGAGATGGTATCTCATTGTGGTTTTGATTTGCATTTCTCTGATGGCGAGTGATGATGAACATTTTTTCGTGTGCCTGTTGGCTGTATGAATGTCTTCTTTTGAGAAATGTCTGTTCATATCCTTTCCCCACTTTTTGATGGGGTTGTTTGTTTTTTTCTTGTATATTTGTTTGAGTTCTTTGTAGATTCTGGAAATCAGCCCTTTGTCAGATGAGTAGATTGCAAAAATTTTCTCCCATTCTGTAGGTTGCCTGTTCACTCTGATGGTAGTTTCTTTTGCTGTGCAGAAGCTCTTTAGTTTAATGAGATCCCATTTGTCAATTTTGGCTTTTGCTGCCGTTGCTTTTGGTGTTTTAGACATGAAGTCCTTGCCCATGCCTATGTCCTGAATGGTACTACCTAGATTTTCTTCTAGGGTTTTTCTGGTATTAGGTCTAACATTTAAGTCTCTAATCCATCTTGAATTAATCTTCATATAAGGAGTAAGGAAAGGATCCAGTTTCAGCTTTCTACTTATGGCTAGCCAATTTTCCCAGCACCATATATTAAATAGGGAATCCTTTCCCCATTTCTTGTTTTTGTCAGGTTTGTCAAAGATCAGATGGTTGTAGATGTGTGGCATTATATCTGAGGGCTCCGTTCTGTTCCATTGGTCTATATCTCTGTTTTGGTACCAGTACCATGCTGTTTTGGTTACTGTAGCCTTGTAGCCTTGTAGTATAGTTTGAAGTCAGGTAGCGTGACGCCTCCGGCTTTGTCCTTTTGACTTAGGATTGTCTTGGCAATGCGGGCTCTTTTTTGGTTCCATATGAACTTTAAAGCAGTTTTTTCGAATTCGGTGAAGAAACTCATTGGTAGCTTGATGGGGATGGCATTGAATCTATAAATAACCTTGGGCAGTATGGCCATTTTCACGATATTGATTCTTCCTATCCATGAGCATGATTTGTTCTTCCATTTGTTTGTGTCCTCTTTGATTTCACTGAGCAGTGCTTTGTAGTTCTCCTTGAAGAGGTCCTTTACATCCCTTGTAAGTTGGA
>NW_022298213.1:0-1060 GCF_002776525.5 Piliocolobus tephrosceles
ATGGATGCAGCTGGAAACCATCATTCTTAGCAAACTATCACAAGAAGAGAAAACCAAACACCGCATGTTCTCACTCATAGGTGGGAACTGAACAATGAGCTCACTTGGACTCGGGAAGGGGAACATCACACAATGGGGCCTATCATGGGGAGGGGGGAGGGGGGAGGGATTGCATTGGGGAGTTATACCTGATATAAATGATGAATTGATGGGTGCTGACGAGTTGATGGGTGCAGCACACCAACATGGCACAAGTATACATATGTAACAAACCTGCACGTTATGCACATGTACCCTAGAACTTAAAGTATAATAATAATAAAAATAAATAAATAAATAAAATAAACAAAAAATAAAGAAAACCCATATACTCTTGCTCAAATGAAAAAAAAAAAAGTACTATGCCATCACCTTTCAATTTTAATTATTTAACTCTGGCAGAGTGTCAATGAAGAGATATTTTTTCTTGTGCCCCTTCTTTCCAACTTCTCAACTTTAAGAGTAAGGCCCTGAATATAGGAAGGAGCTTAAGCGCTTGTTAACTGGCACAAAGTGTAATATTTATGTAAGATTTGACATTCTTTGAGAAATTCTGTCAGAAATTATGAAAAAGAAATTGAATATCAAGTCCTCTTGTATTTCAGGCATTGACTGCAGGACCACCCATCTGGAAAATTAGCATCTGGCCAAGGTTGATAAGGCCTAAAATAACGTATGGAGTAGCTGGAAAATAGAATTCAAGAAATTCAAACAATTTTTCCAATGTGTATATCAGGACTGCACACTAAATTTGTAAATGATATACCTGTATATACACCCAGATATTTACAGTTAGATTGTGCTTCAAAGCATTTCTATCTAGATAAACCAAAGTCTAGATTCAGGAGAGTGAATAGATGGCAGGAGAGATGCAGAGATCGGCTTAACGAAAGGACAATCAGAATTCCTCTTCACTTCTATTAGATTTTTAAAATAAAAGTTAATAACATCTTTTTATTAAAAATGGCAACAGTCAGATTATTTTTATTCTATCCTAAATTGTCTGTATTTGTGGAAAGGA
>NW_022298214.1:0-1036 GCF_002776525.5 Piliocolobus tephrosceles
TCCCAAAGTGCTGGGATTTCAGGCGTGAACCACCGTGCCCGGCACCTAGTAGATCTTTTAAAATTACTTCTCTTTGTTCAACCATGTGAGCATGGAGGCCCTGTGGCATCCTTGAAGGAAGGGAAATAGAGATCCAGATCCTGGCACCTGGGTTTAGTGGCTGCGTGTCATAGCAGCCATGTCCATGAAATGGGATCAAACAAGAACATAGATGTTGTCATTAGTATAATTTTCTTTTTTTGTTGTTTTTTTTTTTTTTGAGACAGAGTCTCACTCACAGGTTTTGCCATGCTGGCCAGGCTGGTCTCGAATTCCTGACCTCAAGTGATCCCCCAGTCTCGGCCTCCCAAAGTGCTGGGATTACAGGTGTGAGCCACTGTGCCCAGCCGTATTAGTATAATTTTCATGTCACTTTATTTCCTTGTGTTCACCCCATTCCATACAGTGATTCAACTGATTGAACCTCGGCAGAGACAACCGTGAGTTCTGCTCCTCCCTTTCCAATCAGGCAGTGCTGCTGGCATTGCCCAGTAGCTGCTGTCCTCTTCCCACACCACCGCTGCCCCGACCAGCCAGTGATCTCCCTAAAACTCGGAGCTAATCTCATCTTCCACCTGAGGGTCTTTCCCAGTTATCCTCCTTAGATGACAGTGAGAATTCTCACCTTTCGCTTAGCACATGAGCCCTTTCGTGATTGGCCCTGTGTTCCTCTCCAGCGTCACTGCTACCTCCAGCTCAGTGGAACAGCTTGCAGTTCCACATCCCTCAGCTCTGTGCTGCCCAGAATTCCCACCCACTCTCCTGACCCTGCCACCCCCAGCTTAGCTAATTCTTACACTTTCTTTTTTGTTGTTGTTGAGTTGGAGTCTCGCTCCGTCGCTCAGGCTGGAGTGCAGTGGCGCGATCTCGGCTCACTGCAAGCTCCACCTCCCGGGTTCACACCATTCTCCTGCCTCAGCCTCCCGAGTAGCTGGGACTACAGGTGCCCACCACCACGCCCAGCTAATTTTTTGTATTTTTTTTTAGTAGAGACGGA
>NW_022298215.1:0-1034 GCF_002776525.5 Piliocolobus tephrosceles
TCCCAAAGTGCTGGGATTTCAGGCGTGAACCACCGTGCCCGGCACCTAGTAGATCTTTTAAAATTACTTCTCTTTGTTCAACCATGTGAGCATGGAGGCCCTGTGGCATCCTTGAAGGAAGGGAAATAGAGATCCAGATCCTGGCACCTGGGTTTAGTGGCTGCGTGTCATAGCAGCCATGTCCATGAAATGGGATCAAACAAGAACATAGATGTTGTCATTAGTATAATTTTCTTTTTTTGTTGTTTTTTTTTTTTTGAGACAGAGTCTCACTCACAGGTTTTGCCATGCTGGCCAGGCTGGTCTCGAATTCCTGACCTCAAGTGATCCCCCAGTCTCGGCCTCCCAAAGTGCTGGGATTACAGGTGTGAGCCACTGTGCCCAGCCGTATTAGTATAATTTTCATGTCACTTTATTTCCTTGTGTTCACCCCATTCCATACAGTGATTCAACTGATTGAACCTCGGCAGAGACAACCGTGAGTTCTGCTCCTCCCTTTCCAATCAGGCAGTGCTGCTGGCATTGCCCAGTAGCTGCTATCCTCTTCCCACACCACCGCTGCCCCCACCAGCCAGTGATCTCCCTAAAACTCGGAGCTAATCTCATCTTCCACCTGCGGATCTTTCCCAGTTCTCCTCCTTAGATGACAGTGAGAATTCTCACCTTTCGCTTAGCACATGAGCCCTTTTGTGATTGGCCCTGTGTTCCTCTCCAGCGTCACTGCTACGTCCAGCTCAGTGGAACAGCTTGCAGTTCCACATCCCTCAGCTCTGTGCTGCCCAGAATTCCCACCCACTCTCCTGACCCTGCCACCCCCCGCTTAGCTAATTCTTACACTTTCTTTTTTTTTTTTTTTTTGAGTTGGAGTCTCGCTCCGTCGCCCAGGCTGGAGTGCAGTGGTGCGATCTCGGCTCACTGCAAGCTCCACCTCCCGGGTTCACGCCATTCTCCTGCCTCAGCCTCCCAAGTAGCTGGGACTACAGGTGCCCACCACGCCCAGCTAATTTTTTGTATTTTTTTTTAGTAGAGACGGA
>NW_022298216.1:0-1129 GCF_002776525.5 Piliocolobus tephrosceles
ATATCCCATTGCAGATTTCAAGAAAACACAATTAGCAAAATAATCAATGAAAAGAAAAGTGTTACTCTGTGAGTTGCATTCACACGTCACAAAGCAGTTTCTCAGAAGGATTTTTTCCACTTTTTATCTGAGGATATTTCCTTTGCCACCATAGTCCCCAATGCGCTCCCAAATAGCACTTTGCAGTTTCCACGAGTACAGTGTTAGCAAACGGCTTCATGAACACAAAGGTGGAACAATGTGAGATGAATTCACAGATCACAAAGAAGTCTCCCAGAAAACTTCTTTCTCGTTTTTATCTGATTATATTTCCTTTTCCACCATAGCCATCCATGTGCCCCCAAATATCACTTTCCAGATTCCACGAGAGCAGTGTTAGCAAACAGCTCCATGAACAGTAAGGAGGAACTCTTTGAGATGAATTAAAGATCAGAAAGAAATTTCTCAGAAAATTTCTTCCTCGTTTTACCTGAGGTTAATTCCTTTCGCCGTATGGTCTTCAAAGCTATCCGAATGATCGGTTCTCAGATTTCACAGAAACAGGCCTAGCAAATGGTTCCACAAAACACACATTTAACTCAGTAAATTGTATTTCGACATTACATAGCAGTTTCTCAGAAAATTTCTTTCTAGTTTTTATCTGAGGATATTTCCTGTCACAGTAAGCTTCATTGTGCTAAGAAATATCCAACTGCAGATTTCAAGAAAACAGATTTAGCAAACTGATCACTGAAAGGAAAGTGTAACTCTGTGAGTTTCATTCACACGTCACAAAGCAGTTTCTCAGAATGCTTCTTTTCAGGTTTTATCTGAGGATATTTCTTTTTAAGCATAACCCTCAATGTGCTCCCAAATATCACTTTGCAGATTCTACGAGCACAGTGTTATCAAACAGCTCCATGAACAGAAAGGTGGAACTCTGTGAGATAAATTACAGATCAGAAAGAATTTCTCAGAAAATTTATTTCTCCTTTTCATCTGAGGATATTTCCTCTTTCTGTATTGTCTTCAAAGCGATCCAAAATGGCAGTTCTCAGATTCCACAAAAACAGGACTAGCAAAAGGCTCCAAGAAATAAAGGTTTAACTCAGTGAATTGTATTTAGACATCACAAAGCAGTTCTCAGAAA
>NW_022298217.1:0-10174 GCF_002776525.5 Piliocolobus tephrosceles
TGGCTGCCCTTAAGATTTTTTCCTTCATTTCAACTTTGGTGAATCTGACAATTATGTGTCTTGGAGTTGCTCTTCTCAAGAAGTATCTCTGTGTTGGTCTCTGTATTTCCTGAATTTGAATGTTGGCCTGCCGTACTAGGTTGGGGAAGTTCTCCTGGATGATATCCTGAAGAATGTTTTCCACCTTGGTTCCATTTTCCCCCTCACTTTCAGGCACCCCAATCAGACATAGATTTGGTCTTTTTACATAATCCCATACTTCTTGCAGGCTTTCTTCATTTCTTTTTCTTCTTTTTTCTTTAGATTTCTCTTCTCACTTCATTTCATTCATTTGATCCTCAATCACTGATACTCTTTCTTCCAGTTGATCGAGTTGGTTACTGAAACTTGTGCATTTATCATGTATTTCTCGTGTCATAGTTTTCATCTCTGTCAATTCATTTATGGCCTTCTCTGCATTAATTATTCTAGTTATCAATTCTTCCACTCTTTTTTCAAGATTTTTAGTGTCTTTGCACTGGGTACGTAATTCCTCCTTTAGTTCTGAGAAGTTTGATGGACTGAAGCCTTCCTCTCTGATCTCGTCAAAGTCATTCTCCATCCAGCTTTGATTCGTTGCTGGCGATGAGCTGCGTTCCTTTACAGGGGGAGATGTGCTCTTATTTTTTGAATTTCCAGCTCGTCTGCCCTGCTTTTTCCCCATCTTTGTGCTTTTATCTGCATTTGATCTTTGACGATAGTGACGTAATGATGGGGTTTTGGTGTGGGTGTCCTTCCTGTTTTTTAGTTTTCTTTCTAACAGTCAGGACCCTGAACTGTACGTCTGTTGGAGATTGCTTGAGGTCCACTCCAAACCCTGTTTGCCTGGGTATCAGCAGCAGAGTCTGCAGTAGATAGAATACTACTGAACAGTGAGTGTACCTGTCTGATTCTTGCTTTGGAAGCTTCCTCTCAGGGTTGTACTCCACCATGTGAGGTGTGGGGTGTCGGTCTGCCCCTAGTGGGGGATGTCTCCCAGTTAGGCTACTCAGGGGTCAGGGACCCACTTGAGCAGGCAGTCTGTCTGTTCTCAGATCTCAACCTCTGTGTTGGGAGATCCACTGCTCTCTTCAAATCTGCCAGACAGAGTCGTTTGCGTCTGCAGAGGTTTCTGCTGCTTTGTTGTTGTTGTTGTTGTTGATTAGCTGTGCCCTGTCCCCAGAGGTGGAGTCTACAGAGACAGGCAGGGCTCCTTGAGCTGCTGTGAGCTCCACCCATTTCGAGCTTCCCAGGGGCTTTGTTTACCTACTTAAGCCTCAGCAATGGTGGGTGCCCCTCCCCCAGCCTCGCTGCTGCCTTGCAGTTAGATCTCAGACTGCTGTGCTAGCAATGAGGGAGGCTTCATGGGTGGGCGTGGGACCCTCCTGGCCAGGTGTGGGATATAATCTCCTGGTGTGCCCGTTTGCTAAGACCCTTGGTAAAGCACAGTATTGGGGTGGGAGTTACCCGATTTTCCAGGTGTTGTGTGTCTCAGTTCCCCTGGCTAGGAAAAGGGATTTCCTTCCCCCTTGCACTTCCCAGGTGAGGTGATGCCTTGCCCTGCTTCAGCTCTTGCTGGTCGGGCTGCAGCAGCTGACCAGCACCAATTGTCCGGCACTCCCTAGTGAGATGAACCCAGTACCTCAGTTGAAAATGCAGAAATCACCTGTCTTCTGTTTCGCTGGCGCTGGGAGCTGGAGACTGGAGCTGTTCCTATTAGGCCATCCTGCTCCGCCCCCCTGGATACAATGAAAAGAAATTTTAAAGACTCGGATCATTTGCCGAACCTTCATTTCTCCAGGGCTAAAAATGCTTTTATCTCTTTGTTATTGTTATTATTATTATTGTTTTAGAGAAGTTTCATTCTTGTCACCCAGGCTAGAGTGCAATAGTGCCATCTCTGCTCACTGCAACCTCCACCTCCCAGGCTCAAGCAATTTTCCTGCCTCAGCCTCCCGAGTAGCTGGGACTACAGGCATGTGCCACCATGCCTGGCTAATTTTTGTAGTTTTAGTAGAGATGGAGTTGAAACTGGCCATGTTGGCCCAGGCTAGTCTTGAACTCTTGACCTCAGGTGATCCACCTGCCTTGGCCTCCCAAAGTGCTGGGATCACAGGCATGAGCCACCATGCCTGACCTAAAAATACGTTTTAAAATTATGGTTGCAGTTCATTTCACAGGATCTTTTTAATCATCAGATTAAAGGATTTCATTAAAGGCTGTCATTATTAATTTTATAACAGTATGCTGTAGCAGATCAGCCCTTAAAATTTTGATTGTCCCCTTTTGACTAAAGATGGCTGCAAAAGTTTACAATTTGTTCTTCTATATTTGCAGGGCACAGACCAAAGCACGTCAGGAAATGGCAAACTTTATTAAAAGACTTCTTCTGGGCCTAATGCATACTTATTATTTAATTACTGGAAGAAATTATGTATACATATGACATTTGAGAACTTAGCCTTTTCTGGACATCCTAAGTCTGAATCACCAAATCAAATATATGAAGGTTTGGGCTAGGTGATTTCTAAGATCCCTCATAGCTAAAAATGTTTTGGTAAATAACTTTGCCCACCAAAGTCGAATATTGTTATTTAAGTATCTTGCCTAAAATATTTTCTCTTTATCCAAGGCCTTTTCTTTGTCTCTTTTCCTTTTAAGAATTATTTAATTGATGTAAAATCAACATACAGAAAGATTCAAGGAGTTACCACTCTTTATTTTATGCATTTCACCAACAGCCATGGCTTTACCTCAAGGAACCTGGAACCAAATACAAGCCTATGGTTTTTGTCTCTTCTCCAAGTGCAGCCACAATGGGACAATTGATTATCTGTTCACTTAAGTGGCTCTCATTAGGCTTTGTCCTTAGCTAAAGATTTTCTAAAGAATTGAATAGAATTGATATAGTTGAGACCATCTGTTTATAACTGAATGAAACACTGTCAGGGAGTGGGGTGGAGGGATGATCTTTATGCCCTGCCATATATGGAAGTGGGTTCTTCATCTAATTGCATGTTCTGCTTCAAAACTATTCTGAGATGAGAGCTGTGGAGATGTGTTTTGATCTGTGCTATTCTAATCTTTTACGGAAACTTTCTACTTTAAAATGTTTGATTCTCAAACTATCACAACTCATTGCGTTTTAAAATGTGTCTTTTAAAATTAATGATTAAGCCTCGGTGTCTCATTGCTAAACTGCAGAGATTGAGAATGACCAAGTTTCCATCTCAGCTATGCCTTCAAGATTGTCTTGCTCAGATGAAGGGAACATGACAATCTTGTGCTGGTTTTTAACTTCTCAGAAGTGATGTACGTTACTTTCACATATATTTCATTAACCAGACACGTCCCTAGCCATGCCTAACTTCAAAGGGGTTGAAGAAGTATAATCCCCCACGAGTCTGGAAGAGCCTTCTTAAAAGGCATGATAAAAACAAAGAATTAAACAAAGATGTCCAGATGGGTCATCAGCTTAAAATATTTATCACACATACTCATGTATCTTTATGGAGAACTCTGATATTCTAAAAATATAATCAAAAATGCAGTTTTACTCCTGGAAAAGAAATCTAATTTTAAAATGATATGTAGTATGGTGATTGTTTTCCAATACTTTTTTCTTGTCACATGCTTTGCTTAGACATTATATATTTTTTCTCATCCTGTTCATGTTGGTTCCCTTCAATTACATGATGATGAAGCTACTTATCCTCTAAGTTTTAGTCCATTATTGAGTATGTTACACAGCTGTGCCTCTACTGTGAAAGTGACAGACTGTTACTAACTTCCATAACACATCTTTATTTTCTGATAAACTTGCCAGCAGCAGTGAGCCAGTAATAGCAGTTGCAACTGTAAGAACCTTGGACATACATCTGGAGATATTTATGGACTCAACAGTTCTCAAGGCAGCATCTGGGCTGAAGAGAGAAAAAATACTGGACCAGTTGAATAGGAGAAGTGAAAGAGACGACAGTTACATAAGAAGTAATATTTCAATACCTACAAAATTTGACTTTATTTAAAAATATTCTAAAAAACAAAATCTGGTATTTATATAAATCCTTTATTCTGAAACACTAGGAAGGTAATCCCCATGGTATTCTGGCACCTAACCTTGGCTTAGGGAAAAGGAGTTTTGGCTAGGGCCATTCATCATACCCTTTTTCCTTTTGTTGAAAGTTACAGGGCAACCTTTTTATCCACATGCTGCAGCAAAGGAAACCCTTTTATAAAGTCTTATCTTAGAGCCTACTTTAAAGAATCACCGTCATCCCAGAGAGGATGAGGAGACTATTAATGTCTAATCCTGTTTTCTCTACAGAGAACAAACCAGCTATTTATCAAGAAAATACTCTCTAGTCAAATCCATTATAGTTACAATCTTTACTGACTCAATTCAGGAGACACTTATTGATCATCTATACCTTGCACTACAGAGTTTTAATACCTTAATTCACTTTATCAGTTTGTTAAATATTTATTAGAAAGTTCTCATTTTACCAATTAAGAAATCTGAAGCCCAGATATGGGGCTAGAATGCAAAAGTCTTCCATCTTTTATTAATTCAGGATCCATACTGCTAGATATTGCTGCAGTAGATATAGCCCTATTCTCAGGAACTCTGCAGATCCACTAGGGAACAACAACAACAACAACAACAACAACAACAACAACAACAAAACAGTTAAATGTTTATAATAAAATAATTTTCTTGTATGCAGAAGGCAGTACTACCTACCATTTATTTAGTTCTTAGTATACCTAGGCATTGTTTTAGGTGCCATTTTTAAAAATTTTCTTTTACTCCTCACAAAACTATGAAAAATTGATAGAAAATAAGGTTTAGAGATGTTAAATAACTTGCCCAAAGTTCATAGCTAATCAATAGTGGGCCAAAGATTAGATCTTACGTCAGCCTCCAAATTCAGATGCTTAGCTACTATCCTAAATTATTTCAATACAAATTTTGATAGAAAACAATACAAACGTGGCTACAAATAAGAAGTGCAAGATGCTATGGGTTAAAAGGAAAGAAAGAAGGGTTCCTACTACCTAGAACAGATCGTCTTCCAGCTTTCTTTCCCATTATTTGCACTCCCCTTCCCCCTGAATCTGGTCTTTATTTTTTTTCTAACATGCATTATTTATTATTTTGTAAGTATAGTTTATGTCTGTTATTCTTTACTCTCTGTCTCCCCCTGACTAGAATGTATGCTCTATGCAGGCAAGGATCTTTATTTGTTGTATTCATTTGTGAATACCAAATGTCTAGAATAATGTCTGGGACATAGTAAATGCTTCATAAATATTTGTCAAATTTAATACATTAACAACCTTAACTGGGAGAATGCTTCCTAGCAGTTATGTTAGAATTTCCAGGTGATCCTGGGAATTTTAGGTTCTCAAATGGTGACAAAAGTAGAAAATGTGTGAGGACACTGCCCAAGGTGAATAATCTTGAAAACCTGGGAGTAACCCAGAAAATATTACAAATGTATATGTTATGTGTTACTAGTGGTTCAGATAGCTGATGATGATGTCCTTACTATCATATAATGGAAAATATAATGGAAGAAATATAATTAAAAAGAGCTTTTCAGCTTTTGTTTTATTTTATATAATGTATATTTTGAGTACTATTTCCTTTGTTTTAGGGAAAGCAAAATGATAATTTGAAGAATTTTGCTTCACTCTTGCTTTCCTAACCTATCCTTTGAGCCATGGTCATCAGTGATCCATTGACACATCACTTCCTCTGTCTACTTCCTGCTAGTGGCAGAATCCCATGCTTTCTCTGTTGGTGACTGGCTACCTTCAATGAACTTCTTTCACTGAATGAGTTTAGACAAGGTATTGTGACTTTCTACCTGGGTGTTTGTGCAGATCAGAAAAGAAACCAGAAACTGGCCGTAACTCCTGCTTAGGTTTTGGCACCAAAAGAAACCAAACATGGCAATGGAACTGTGGAATAAAGCACCCATTTGGGTATGAAAACTAGCTAGACATAACAGTAGCAAAAATAAACTAAAATGCTCTTCATTTTTGTTAGAAATGACACTGTTAGAAACTTTCTGGGTCCCTTGGAGATTGTGTTGAAGTTCATGGACTCTGTCAAAAGTCTCTAGTGGGTTTTCGTTTTTTGTCCCTTATCATCTATTTAGTTAAATAAATGAGGTTCGGGTGGTTATTTTTTAGCTTAGGATTTGGGACATTGGTACTTTAAGGTATAGAGAGAACATTGGGAAAAATTTCCTGAAGGATAATAGTTGAAGCCAGCATAGACAGTCTAAAACCAGATTACAATACCCTGGAGGCTAGACAAGAAGTGGCAGCCGAAGCACAGAGCCAGAACTGGGTGAACATGCAAGAAGCAAGTACCCATGCATACTGAGTAGGGCATACAAATTGTTCTAGGGGAGGAATAACTTCTGAAGCAAAGGCAAAATTGGCTTTTATGTGTTTCTGATACAAATTTTGGTCATGTGCATATAAATTGACATAAATAGAATAAATGATACTTGACTAGTAGAAGAATTAATGTCCTGCTCACTGAAATGACAGCTAGCACAAACATCTTTGTTGTCACCTCCCCTTGGAATGCCCTGGGATATTATATTTTAACAAAACTCAAACTTTTTAAATTCACTTTCTTCCTATTTCCTTTCACTATTGAGGGTAAGGTTTCCAATAACAGGCTTGTGGGTTCAGGCTTGTAGAAAAAGAGAGCCAAGCTCTCTTACATCAAATCTAAATATCTTGGGATCAGTAATTTTTTTGAATAAATTAGAAGAAATATGCTCGTGGGCTTCCCCCAGGATGATTCTGGACAATAAACACCTTGACGGAACCTAAGGAGTCTTTGCAAAAAATAGGCTTCTGTATATAGTGCTATACTTTTACAATAGACCCTATTTGTTCCTGCCCAGTGGGCAGTAGGCACTGCATCCTAGAAGTAGTATATACTGATAGCTGGATATCACTTGATCCTCACAGGGCAAGGCAGGACTTCTTGAGAAAGCTGGGTCACTCTTCATTGGATTATCGAGATATGCAGTGTTATGTTAGGGTCCTTTAGTATCTTAAGCCACTGACACAGAGGACAGGAGTATTGATATCACAGTCAAATCCACATTCCTACATGCCCAGTGACATTGTCTTTGCTTTTTAGCACTAAGCCCTTGGCTTTGGCAAAATGTGCGTACAGCCCAATGAAGGCCATAGGTTTCCTCTTGAATGCCAACCAACTGATTTGAAGTCTGTTCAGGCTTAGGGGGACTGTGCTGTGTTACACATTGTTAGCAATGTTTGCCAAGGATGTGGAAGGAAAAGAGAGTTTTCAGCAGCCCCTAAAACTAACTTCTAAAGTCAAAGGACAACTGTAAAACATTTCCTCTGGACCTTGAGCATAGCCTATTTAAAGCTTGCCATTAGTTAAGTTGCAGAATATTTCTTGGAAAAAATGCCAAATATGTTTCTCAGCTATGATATTATACAAAATTTTAATAATTGATCTTTAGTGATTTTTTTTCTATACAGTATTTGAAGTGGTTTGTAAAATAACCATCTTGGTCACTTCATGGTGCAAAGAGTCTACTAAGTTTGTTCTCTATTTTAGAGAGGTTATTTTCTTTGATTTGGTGAAAACTTTGAGTTTCAAGGAGATTATCCACTTATTTTGAATGCAATGAAATATGATAACTAAACACGTTATCCTTAACCTTTGTCTTCAGAATCATATGTCATGTTGCCTCTTGGCCACACCAGACCAAAGTTTTGGCTGGTTTGGGGGATGCAATGACAACTAGACTGCTATCTCCATAGAATAACTATGGCGGTAGCTCCTGGCACCTCCTCTACAATGGCACCTCTTAGCTCTCAGATCCTCATTCTTTATGTACATTTTAGATTGTTGGCTTAAATCAGGGATCAGCGAACTGCAGCCTAAGGGCCAAATCCTGTCCACTGCCTGTTTTGTACCACCAAGTGTCAAGAATGTTTTTTATAGTTTGAGGATAGAAGACATTAAATTTGCTTTTATTTTTATTTGAAAAAATTTTGAGATGGCTTCTCACTATGTTGCCCCGGCTGGACTCGAGCTCCTGGGCTCAGGCGATCCTCCTGCCTCAGCCTTCCAAGTAGCTGGGACTATAGGTGTGACATCATACCTGGCAAGAAAACATTAAGTTTAAATACAAATCAATTTATTTTGCCTCTTGGGCCATAAAACAGAGAATATTTACTATCTGGCCTTTTATAGAAAACGTATGCAGACTCCTTTTGTAAATGCATGCATAATTAAATACTAAGCTTAAATAACTTTGAGGCACACCAAATTACTTTGATCCACATATGCTGACCCGTGAGATTTACTGTGTGTGAAAGGTTTTTTTTTTTTTTCTTTTAAATTTATAAATTAAGTTAAAGAATTTTAAAATCGGGGCGGAGCAAGATGGCCGAATAGGAACAGCTTCAGTCTCCATCTCCCAGCGCAAGCGACAGAGAAGACCGGTGATTTCTGCATTTTCAACTGAGGTACTGGGGTCATCTCACTCGGGAGTGCCGGACAATCGGTGCTGGTCAACTGCTGCAGCCCAACCAGCGAGAGCTGAAGCAGGGCGAGGCATCGCCTCACCTGGGAAGCGCAAGGGGGAAGGGAGTCCCTTTTCCTAGCCAGGGGAACTGAGACACACAACACCTGGAAAATCGGGTAACTCCCACCCCAATACTGCGCTGTAACACCAGCACACCGGAGATTATATCCCACACCTGGCCGGGAGGGTCCCACGCCCACGGAGCCTCCCTCCTTGCTAACACAGCAGTCTGCAGCAATCTAACCGCAAGGCAGCAGCGAGGCTGGGGGGAGGCACCCGCCATCGCTGAGGCTTAAGTAGGTAAATAAAGCCCCTGGGAAGCTCTAACTGGGTGGAGCTCACAGCAGCTCAAGGAAACCTGCCTGTCTCTGTAGACTCCGCCTCTGGGGACAGGGCTCAGCTAAAGCAGCAGAGGCCTGTCCAGACGCGAACGACTCTGTCTGACAGCTTTGAAGAGAGCAGTGGATCTCCCAACACGGAGGTTGAGATCTGAGAAGGGGCAGTCTGCCTGCTCAAGTGGGTCACTGACCCCTGAGTAGCCTAACTGGGAGACATCCCCCACTAGGGGCAGTCTGACACCCCACACCTCACAGGGTGGAGTACACCTCTGAGAGGAAGCTTCCAAAGCAAGAATCAGACAGGTGCACTCGCTGTTCAGCAATATTCTATCTTCTGCAACCTCTGCTGCTGATAACCAGGCAAACAGGGTCTGGAGTGGACCTCAAGCAATCTCCAACAGACCTATAGCTGAGGGTCCTGACTGTCAGAAGGAAAACTATCAAACAGGAAGGACACCTATATCAAAACCCCATCAGTACGTCACCATCATCAAAGACCAGAGACAGATAAAACCACAAAGATGGGGAAAAAGCAGGGCAGAAAAGCTGGAAATTCAAAAAATAAGAGCACATCTCCTCCTGCAAAGGAGCACAGCCCATCGCCAGCAATGGATCAAAGCTGGTCAGAGAAGGATTTTGATGAGATGAGAGAAGAAGGCTTCAGTCCATCAAACCTCTCAGAGCTAAAGGAGGAATTATGTACCCAGCGCAAAGAAACTAAAAATCTTGAAAAAAGAGTGGAAGAATTGACAGCTAGACTAATTAATGCAGAGAAGGTCATAAACGAAATGACAGAGATGAAAACCATGACACGAGAAATACGTGACAAATGCACAAGCTTCAGTAACCAACTCGATCAACTGGAAGAAAGAGTATCAGCGATGGAGGATCAAATGAATGAAATGAAGCGAGAAGAGAAACCAAAAGAAAAAAGAAAAAGAAATGAACAAAGCCTGCAAGAAGTATGGGATTATGTAAAAAGACCAAATCTACGTCTGATTGGGGTGCCTGAAAGTGAGGGGGAAAATGGAACCAAATTGGAAAACACTCTACAGGATATCATCCAGGAGAACTTCCCCAACCTAGCAGGGCAGGCCAACATTCAAATTCAGGAAATACAGAGAACGCCACAAAGATACTCCTCCAGAAGAGCAACTCCAAGACACATAATCGCCAGATTCACCAAAGTTGAAATGAAGGAAAAAATCTTAAGGGCAGCCA
>NW_022298220.1:0-1137 GCF_002776525.5 Piliocolobus tephrosceles
TGCTGCAATGTCTACCTAAGGACATCCTGAGGAGACCCCACTTTTCAATAGACTGCTTTTTTAAGCACTGTCCTGCATTTTCTTCTTCAGTCTTGTTGCATCCTATTTTTGGCTATAAGGAATGCTTCTGCTGTGCTGTTCTATCCAATTAGTTTTTTTCTATTTTTCATTGAGTGAAAATTAAAACAACAAAAAACATTAGTTTATCTAAATTTGGAAGTTTTAAAACTTGATTAAAATTTCCTGGGGATATGGATATGACATATATTTTAAAATATTTTTCACTTTCAAAATTAAAAATCAAACCCATATATTTAGCCAGAGTGACTACTTGATAACTACTAATCAGATGGGTCTTCAGTAATGCCACAAGGTTAATACTCTTATAAATCAATTCCCTGGTGTTTTGTGCTACTGAGTTGATACAATTGGATATGGTATCACCTTTAACCAGGCTTTGAGGAGTCACACAAAGGAACTGCACAACAGAACCATAGGGTGGGATGTGTGGGAAAACCAAGATATAAAACACAGCCTTGACTCTGACATTTACTCCACTGTTGGGAAAAGTACTTCAATTCCCAGGGCCTTAATATTTTCCCGTACAAAACTGGAAAAATAGAGCCATCTTTAAGGTTTTGTCAAATCTTGTTGTTGAATGATTTTATAGTGTCTGCAGCTATCCTCTCTGCTAATCATAACAAGGCTAACTGTTCTTTTGTTTAGTTAAAGATATTTTTGCATTTGTTTACAAATACTTATTCTTCCCTTTACCAAAAAGGAAACATTTTAAACATAATTTATAAGATGTTCAGAGTCTCTTACATATCAACTCTTCACAATGTGACAGAGTAGCTTAACCCCGTCCCTAAGAGTATAGATTCAGATCAGCCTGTATGTAATTAACCTCCAAACCTATGTGGAGTATGGGATAGATAATATATTTCAAACACATGAAAAGTCACGTGCACACACACACACACGCACACACACACACAGTATTACCAAGGCAGAGGTGCAGATGAAAATATTGGATAGACAGCTCAAAACTCTTAGTACTAAAATAATCCTAATAATAACTTTCCTTCCGAAGTCACCACCGACAATCAGATCTCTTAAGGGTTGGTGCCTTAGGTT
>NW_022298222.1:0-6598 GCF_002776525.5 Piliocolobus tephrosceles
GATAGATCTTCCTCCATCCCTTTATTTTGAGCCTATGTATGTCTCTGAATGTGAGATGGGTCTCCTGACTACAGCAGACTGATGAGTCTTGACTTTTTATCCAGTTTGCCAGTCTGTGTCTTTTAATTGGGGCATTTAGCCCATTTACATTTAAGGTTAATATTGTTACATGTGAATTTGATCCTGTCATTATGATGTTAGGTGGTTATTTTGCTCATTAGTTGATGCAGTTTCTTCCTAGCATTGATGGTCTTTACGTTTTGGCATGTTTTTGCAGTGACTGGTACCTGTTGTTCCTTTCAATGTTTAGTACTTCCTTCAGGATCTCTTGTAGGGCAGGCCTGGTGGTGACAAAATCTCTCAGCATTTGCTTATCTGTAAAGGATTTTATTTCTCCTTCACTTACAAAGCTTAGTTTGGCTGGATATGAAATTCTGGGTTGAAAATGCTTTTCTTTAAGAATGTTGAATATTGGCCCCCACTCTCTTATAGAGTTTCTGCTGAGAGATCCGCTGTTTGTCTGATGGGCTTCCCTGTGTGTGTAACCCACCCTTTCTCTCTGGCTGCCATTAACATTTTTTCCTTCATTTCAACATTGGTGAATCTGACAATTATGTGTCTTGGAGTTGCCCTTCTCGAGGAGTGTCTTTGTGACGTTCTCTGTATTTCCAGAATTTGAATGTTGGCCTGCCTTGCTAGGTTGGGGAAATTCTCCTGGATAATATCCTGTAGAGTGTTTTCCAACTTGGTTCCATTCTCCCTGTCACTTTCAGGTACACCAATTAGATGTAGATTTGGTCTTTTCACATAGTCCCATATTTCTTGGAGACTTTGTTAGTCTCTTTTTACTCTTTTTTCTCTGAACTTCTCTTCTTGCTTCATTTCATTCATTTGATCTTCAGTCACTGATACCCTTTGTTGCAATTATTTGAATTGGTTACTGAAGCTTGTGCATTTGTCACGTAGTTCTCATGCCATGGTTTTCAGCTCCATCAGGTCATTTAAGGACTACTCTACACTGGTTATTCCAGTTAGCCATTCGTCTAATCTTTTTTCAAGGTTTTTAGCTTCTTTGCGATGGATTCGAACTTCCTCCTTTAGCTCGGAGAAGTTTGGTCATCTGAAGCCTTCTTCTCTCAACTTGTCAAAGTCATTCTTCATCCAGCTTTGTTCCATTGCTGGTGAGGATCTGCATTCCTTTGGAGGGGGAAAGGCATTCTGATTTTTGGAATTCTCAGCTTTTCTGCTCTGTTTTTTCCCCATCTTTGTGGTTTTATCTACCTTTGGTCTTTGATGATGGTGACGTACAGATGGAGTTTTGGTGTGCATGTCCTTTCTGTTTTGTTAGTTTTCCTTCTAACAGTCAGGACCCTTAGCTGCAGGTCTATTGGAGTTTGCTGGAAGTTCACTCAGACCCCGTTTGCCTGGGTATCAGCAGCGGAGACTGCTGAAAACGAGTATTGTTGAACAGCAAATGTTGCTGCCTAATCGTTCCTCTGGAAACTTTGTCTCAGAGGGGTTCCTGGCCGTGTGAGGTGTCAGTCTGCCCTTACTGGGGGGTGCCTCCCAGTTATGCTACTTGGGGGTCTGGGACCCATTTGAGGAGGCAATCTGTCCATTCTCAGATCTCAAACTTCGTGCTGGGAGAACCACTACTCTCTTCAAAGCTGCCCAACAGAGACATTGAAATCTGCGGAGTTTTCCGCTGCCTTTTGTTTGACTATGCTGTGCCCCCAGAGGTGGAGTCTACAGAGGCAGGAAGGGGAACATGACACACTGTCATGGGGTGGAGGAAGTGGGGAGGGATAGCGTTAGGAGATATACCTAATGTAGATGATAAGTTATTGGGTGCAGCACACCAACATCGCACATGTATACATATGTAACAAACCTGCACGTTGTGCACATGTACCCTAGGGCTTAAAAGTATGATAATAATAATAATAAAAAAAGAGGAAGTAATAGGTGATGAAAACGTTATAGCAAACTTTAGGCCAGGGCCCCCCCAACAGCTGTGATTTCCCAAGTCACAGTAAAAACAGCAACTGTGAACAAGATTTGGACATTCCAATTCAACTCTGGAATTTAAATATCTCTAGATAAGTGTCAGCAGTGTTCCCCAACCCCTGGGCCATGGAACCTGACTGCACAGCAGGAGGTGAGCAGCAGAGCAAGCAAGCATTGCTGTTTGAGCTCTGCCTCCTATCAGATCAGTGGTGGTGGTAGATTATCATTGGAGAGTGAACCTGTCACGAATTGCGCATGTGAGGGATCTAGGTTACATACTCCTTATGAGAATCTAATGGCTGATGATCTGAGGTGGAACAGTTTTATTCTGAAACTATCCCCCCAACCTCCCGTTCATCGAAAAATTGTCTTCCACGAAACCATTCCCTGGTGCTGAAAAGGTTGGTGACCACTGCTCTGAGCTATTTATTCAAGGTATTTGCTGATGAAGGGAGAGAAATGTAGCTTTACTGATGATTGAAGGGGGAAGGTGGTGAGGAAGATTATTTTTCTTTGAGAATAAATAGAGAATCAGCCATTTCTTTTTAGGTGAAGAGAAGGAGGAAATGGAGGGCGGAAGGGAAGTTGGCTGAAATTGTGAGTTAATAGATGAGCTACATCACATGAAGCCTCATATACTTGTTACTACAATATATGATTTCAAAGATGTCCCTAATCCTTTTGGATTTCATTTTTCCTGCATGTAAAAGGAGATGATTGAGTTAAATCATCTCTAAGCAGTTTGAGCTCTAAAATTCTGTAGTTGAGTTTGATTTCATTCTTTTCCCCTGAAGAGTTTTTCTTTGTTAGATGTTCATTATTATGCTGTACAACTGTAATTATTATTCTTTCTTCAGTTTTCATGTGTTTCAGTGTATTATTGCATACATACCAACTTTTGAATGAAAGAAATGTTAATTTGTCCCTTTAGTGAAGGGACAAATCTTTATAATGCTGATTATACTATTATACCATGTGTTTTATAATGGCAGTAACAAGAATTATTTATTGTATGTCATAATTATAATGTTTTTGTTGTCATTTATAGTTAACATGTGCTTTTTATGCTTTTGTCTTTTTAAAATAGCAAATTTTAATTTATGATAATTTTTGGCAAAATCTTACAGAAATAAGTTGCCTTATAATGTTTTTAAATCCATTACAATTTCTTCTATTTGAGATGTTAATTCAAGAACATTTGTTGTAAAATGTTAAAATCTTGATGATGTATTTATTTTTATTTACTAATTGGGATTTTTTTTTTCTTTTTTCTTTTGAGACGGAGTCTTGCTCTGTCGCCCAGGCTGGAGTGCAGTGGCCGGATCTCAGCTCACTGCAAGCTCCGCCTCCCGGGTTTACGCCATTCTCCTCCTTCAGCCTCCCGAGTAGCTGGGACTACTGGCGCCCGCCACCTTGCCTGGCTAGTTTTTTGTATTTTTTAGTAGAGACGGGGTTTCACTGTGTTAGCCAGGATGATCTCGATCTCCTGACCTCGTGATCCACCCACCTCAGCCTCCCAAAGTGCTGGGATTACAGGCTTGAGCCACCGCGCCCAGCCTACTAATTGGGATTTTTAAAAACATGTGGCAATACATGTTTAACTTTTTATTTAAGGAGATGTGTAAGTCCTCTTATTCAACTTTTCAACTTCCTTTGGCTAACATTTCTATTGGTAGTTATACTTACTGTTTCATACATTTTTATTGCTCCAGACTATTAGTTTGCAACATTTACCAAACCAGTTTTTGAATATGTGAACTATCCTTCATGAAAGCAAGTTCAGTTTACACTGCTGGTTCTTCTTTTTCCAGATTAAGTATTTATCGTCTTGGTCAAGGGATGTTGACAAATTATTAGGTTATATAGATTTTGTAAATCTGTGTATCTGATTGCTATAGTTTAAAAGAGAGAGTTTAAAATTTTATTTTTAAATAGTTCTTTTTGATTTGGTGGATAATAGAGAAGGCAAAATATGACTCATAATAACTTGGCAATATTTAGAAGGTAACTTCTTTGTCCAGTAGGTCCTCTTTTATTGTAATTTCACTTGCTTGAGTGTTTTCTTAGAAGCATCTCTAGACAACACAAAAATTTAATAAAGGCTTTAAAAAAAAATGTCAGAATAGTATGCAATTTCCCCAAAGCCCTTTGCATTTCTGCAGACAGCCAGCAGGGGATCTCCTCTACACCCAATTTCCTTCTGAGTACAGTTGGTAGATAGTGTCTGATTATACTGTTGGGGCATTTAATGGAAAATTCGACAGTGGCTTTGAGAGAGTTCTTAGTTGAGCATAGGTGATAAAATATTGTCTTTATTCATAACTCGAAACATTTGGCAGTTGGACATTGTTTTAAAAATGTGTTTTGTATTGTTATATTAATAACTGTAAATTCCAGAATACTTTGAATATTGGGCCTTTATGTGGAAATAAGAACTCCTGACATTGTACAGAAATCAGCGCAGTACTTTGCATACATTGTTGCTCAGAACAGGTCTTAAAAAAGAATGAATGTGAAATATCTTAGTTTGAAGTTATGATTTTCAGTAATCATTTCAGTATTAGAAACAAATCTCTTTCTCAATTCTGTACTTGTTTATTGGTTAATACCAGGTTACAGGTATTGATGGGTGCATCACTTTTATTTTCCTTGATAGTAATTACATAAGTAGGTTCTTTGCAATGCAGTTTTCCTTGGAAATGTAATTTTAAAAAATGTTTTATTTCTAAAACGTTGTTTTCTTCACTCAAAACCGAGTGTGTAAGAAATAATTTGACATTGTCAATTTGATGAATGTTAGGAGTATAGTAGCTTTTTGAAACTATTTGGAAGTAGGTTAATACTGTTAAAGAAATTGATAATTATTTTATGCTCATTAAATAGTATTTTGAAAATCAGATATGAGGAAATTTTAAACATATTTTATTATAGAAGTTCACAGTTGATATTAATTAATTCTAGAGATATGGAAGTCAGTGCATTACAAACCTAAGGGATAAAAAATAATAACTAATGACATATGCTGAGGTTAAGCTACTTTTACATTTACTGGAAAACAGTAACCCTTTGTTTTGTATCCATGTGTGTATTTGCACTCTGAGGTATTTATCTTTTGTTGTTTTAGAAATAATTGATGCAGAAATATCATCAGTTCTCTGCAGTATTTCATGTAACATGTGATGTTATGTTTTTTCTTTCTATTATGACAAATATATATCCAGGAATTTCAGGGGTTGCTTATAAACTTTTGTAGTATGATCTGCTTGCTTTAAGCATAAACATGCTTGTACATATGAAGAGTAATTTATGCCATATACCAAATTTCCTGGGTTTAAAACCTCAATCCACAATTATTTTCACAAAAGAAAGTGGAAAGAAATAACACTTTAGGATATTTTTCGATATCCATTTTGTGTGTACATTATACAAGTTGAAGACAAAATATATTTTTAAACTGTTTTTCTTGTAGTTAATGTTATTTTAGTCATAAAATATTAACATTAATTTATAAAATTTATAGTTTACAGTGTAGAAAATGCAGTCAGTGGTTTATATTTATGGAAAAATGTATATTTTAGCAGATAATTAAACAGTACATGAGGAGTATATATAAAAGTAAAATGTGAAACTTAAAAAAATTTGTCAAAAAAGCAGTGATCTTTCAGGGGTGTGAAATAAATACTGTATATTTAAATTTGTTAATTTTGAGCTACTGTCAAATTGTATAGAAGAAAATTGGGAAGTGGAAAAAGGCTTTGAAACATTCTTAGTGTGCAGCTGTTGTAAAGCAAATTGAAACTGACATGTTTCATCCTATACTTATTAAAACTTTGTCTGAATACTTGGATCTTTTCTTTTTGTTTTAGATATTTGGTTTCCAGGCAGGACTGACATCTTTGGATTGCAGTGGATCTTACTGCTTGCCTGTACCAATTATTCCCTCTTTCAGCACTGCTCTTTATGGTAAACTTCTGAAACTCCCCACGTACTGGTAAGTCTTACATGTTAAAATGTGATTTATGTTAATTTCCATTTATTAGGAGGGAAAAAAATGCCCAAATGTTTCTGTCATATGCACATGTTAGTTTTATACAAAACTTTAGAAAAAAATATCTAAACTTGTACTTTTACTGAGACACTAAAAATCTTTCTTAAGTGTCTGAAATCTGTTAGTTCATAGTGTCTGTTGTGATAGCAATAACTGTTATTAGGGTAATAACTGTTAATTCATGTTGGATGTATGTAAAATACTACTTCAGATTATAATAGGAACTGTAAGAGCAAGTGCCTGTTTTTCTTTTTTTTTTTTTTTTTTATACTTTAAGTTCTAGGGTACATGTGCATAACGTGCAGGTTTGTTACATATGTATACATGTGCCATGTTGGTGTGCTGCACCCATCAACTCGTCAGCACCCATCAATTCATCATTTATATCAGGTATAACTCCCCAATGCAATCCCTCCCCCCTCCCCCCTCCCCATGATAGGCCCCAGTGTGTGATGTTCCCCTTCCCGAGTCCAAGTGAGCTCATTGTTCAGTTCCCACCTATGAGTGAGAACATGCGGTGTTTGGTTTTCTCTTCTTGTGATA
>NW_022298223.1:0-2030 GCF_002776525.5 Piliocolobus tephrosceles
TTGCCCTGTCACTCAGGCTGGAGTTCAGTGGGAGTGATTTCAGCTCATTCAGTGCAACCTCTGACCCACAAGTTCACATGATTCTCATGCCTCAGCCACCTGAGTAGCTGCAATTACAGGCGTGTGCTACCATCCTGGCTAATTTTTGTATTTTTGGTAGAGTTGGGGCTTCACCATGTTGGCCAGGCTGGTCTGGAACTCCTGGTCTCAAGTGATCAGCCCACGTTGGCCTCCCAGAGTGATGGGATTACAGATGTAAGCCATCACGCTGGACCAGAATTTTTCATTAAGAGGATATCATAGAGCTGGTGGAAGATACATGTCAAGGCTCTTGGTCATTTACTATTACTCAATTTCACTTCATAAATACATAATTTAATCACAACTCTGGTTTAAATGAGATAGTAGGAATGGCGTGGGTGGTATTTAAAGTTCGTATAATTTATACCATCCATACCACTTTTAAAAGGCACAGGTCAGCCTGGCCTACAAGGCAAAACCCTGTCTCTTCTAAAAGTACAAAAATTAGTAATCCCAGCTATTTGGGAGGCTGAGGCAGGAGAATCGCTTGAACCCAGGAGGCGAAGGTTGCAGTGAGCCAAGATCATGCCACTGCACTCCAGTCTGGGCAACAGAGTGAGGTTCCTCTCAAAAAATAAATACATAGCCACAGGTGGATTACCTCTGGCTATCAGAGGGCTTGGGCATGAGTCCTTGTTGCTACCCATACAGGAAGGGGCTGCTGTGAGTTGCTCTGACAAAGCTAGGTTTTGGGAGATGCTTAAAAGTGAAATCTCAAACTACATGACCCATTTCCCATCCAACAATTCCAGAAACTTAACAATTCAGAACCAGCTGAAGCTCCTTTAATCGTCTCTCTGTCCACACAGCAAAAACTGATGAGTGAGTGATGACAATGATGAGTTAGGTAAATATTGATGAAGGGAAGAATTATTCTCTGTACTTTGAATGACATTCCTCTAAATCTAATTCATTCTCTTGGAGGGAAGCAAAAAACTGGGTATTCAGGGACCTTATTTGTAGACTTCTATATGTGTATGCACACATGGCTGTGTACATAAGTGTGGAGGGAGAAGTGGGGGTGGGTAATTAAACAGGTAGGAAAGAGTCTTATTTGGAATTTCACTTCAAGTCTATTGAGATATAGAGGCAAAAATCCTCAAGAAATCCATGAGCACACTCTCACTGTTTCCATGCATATTCATATGTCAAGAATTAAGTTATCTTTGAAATGACATTTCATTATTTGTTTTTGCTCTATGTTTTTGTATTTTTGGTAGAGACAGGGTTTCACCATGTTGGACAGGCTGGTCTTGACTCCTGACCTCAGGTGATCCACCCACCTCAGCCTCCCAAAGTCCTGGGATTACAGGTGTAAGCCACAGTGCCCAGCCTCCCACTACTTTTTTTTTTTTTTTCCTGTCTTTTAAGAAGTGGCTGCTGGCCAGCCGTGGTGGCTCAAGCCTGTAATCCCAGCACTTTGGGAGGCCGAGGCGGGCGGATCACCTGAGGTCATGAGTTTGAGACCAGCCTGGCCTACATGGTGAAACCCCGTCTCTATTAAAAATTAAAAAATTAGCCTGGCATGGTGGTGGGTGCCTGTAATCCCAACTACTTGGAAGGCTGAGACAGGAGAATCGCTTGAACCCAGGAGGCGAAGGTTGCAGTGAGCCAAGACTGCACCATTGTACTGCAGCCTGGGCCACAAGAGTGGAACTCTGCCTCATACAAACAAACAAAAAAAGTGATTGCTGTGGCTGTCTCATCAGTGGGCCAGCCATTCTATGAGGGAGTATAATGTCATAGGAAGCTCCTAGGTTGTGGGGCCAGATAGAACTGGGTTCATATGAGCTTTACTTTGCCTCCCTCCCTGCCTGCCTTCCTCCCTTCCTCCCTCCCTTCCTTCTTCCCTCCCTTCCTCCTTCCTCCCTTCTTCCGTCCCTCCTTCCGTCCCTCCCTCCCTCCCTCCTTCCCTCCTTCCCTCCCTCCTTCCTTCCCTCCCTCCTTCC
>NW_022298224.1:0-2207 GCF_002776525.5 Piliocolobus tephrosceles
ACTCGGGAGTGCTGGACAATAGGTGCTGGTCAGCTGCTGCAGCCTGACCAGCGAGAGCTGAAGCAGGGTGAGGCATCACCTCACCTGGGAAGCGCAAGGGGAAAGGGAGTCCCTTTTCCTAGCCAGGGGAACTGAGACACACAACACCTGGAAAATCGGGTAACTCCCACCCCAATACTGTGCGGTAAGCACACTGGCACACCAGGAGAATATACCCCACACCTGGCCGGGAGGGTCCTACGCCCACAGAGCCTCCCTCATTGCTAACACAGCAGTCTGCGGCAATCTAACTGCAAGGCAGCAGCGAGGCTGAGGGAGGGGCGCCCGCCATCGCTGAGGCTTAAGTAGGTAAACAAAGCTGCTGGGAAGCTCGAACTGGGTGGAGCTCACAGCAGCTCAAGGAAACCTGCCTGTCTCTGTAGACTCCGCCTCTGGGGGCAGGACACAACTAAAAAATAACAGGGGAAGCAGCAGAGGTCTGTGCAGACGCGAACGACTCTGTCTGACAGCTTTGAAGAAAGCAGTGGATCTCCCAACACGGAGGTTGAGATCTGAGAAGGGGCAGGCTGCCTGCTCAAGTGGGTCCCTGACCCCTGAGTAGCCTAACTGGGAGACATTCCCCACTAGGGGCAGTCTGACACCCCACACCTCACAGGGTGGAGTACACCCCTGAGAGGAAGCTTCCAAAGCAAGAATCAGACAGGTGCACTCGCTGTTCAGCAATATTCTATCTTCTGCAACCTCTGCTGCTGATACCCAGGCAAACAGGGTCTGGAGAGGACCTCAAGCAATCTCCAACAGACCTATAGCTGAGGGTCCTGACTGTCAGAAGGAAACCTATAAAACAGGAAGGACACCTATACCAAAACCCCAGCAGTATGTCACCATCATCAAAGACCAGAGACAGATAAAACCACAAGGATGGAGAAAAAGCAGGGCAGAAAAGCTGGAAATTCAAAAAATAAGAGCACATCTCCCCCTGCAAAGGAGCACAGCCCATCGCCAGCAACAGATCAAAGTTGGTCAGAGAATGACTTCGACGACATGAGAGAAGAAGGCTTCAGTCCATCAAACCTCTCAGAGCTAAAGGAGGAATTACGTACCCAGCGCAAAGAAACTAAAAATCTTGAAAAAAGAGTGGAAGAATTGACAGCTAGACTAATTAATGCAGAGAAGGTCATGAACGAAATGACAGAGATGAAAACCATGACACGAGAAATACGTGACAAATGCACAAGCTTCAGTAACCAACTCGATCAACTGGAAGAAAGAGTATCAGCGATGGAGGATCAAATGAATGAAATGAAGCGAGAAGAGAAACCAAAAGAAAAAAGAAGAAAAAGAAATGAACAAAGCCTGCAAGAAGTATGGGATTATGTAAAAAGACCAAATCTACGTCTGATTGGGGTGCCTGAAAGTAAGGGGGAAAATGGAACAAAATTGGAAAACACTCCTCAGGATATCATCCAGGAGAACTTCCCCAACCTAGCAGGGCAGGCCAACATTCAAATTCAGGAAATACAGAGAACGCCACAAAGATACTCCTCCAGAAGAGCAACTCCAAGACACATAATTGCCAGATTCACCAAAGTTGAAATGAAGGAAAAAATCTTAAGAGCAGCCAGAGAGAAAGGTCGGGTTACCCACAAAGGGAAGCCCATCAGACTGACAGCAGATCTCTCGGCAGAAACTCTACAATCCAGAAGAGAGTGGGGGCCAATATTCAAAGTTCTTAAAGAAAATAATTTTAAACCCAGAATTTCATATCCAGCCAAACTAAGTTTCATAAGTGAAGGAGAAATAAAATTCTTTACAGATAAGCAAATGCTTAGAGATTTTGTCACCACAAGGCCTGCCTTACAAGAGACCCTGAAGGAAGCCCTAAACATGGAAAGGAACAACCAGTAGCAGCCATTGCAAAAACATGCCAAAATGTAAAGACCATCGAGGCTAGGAAGAAACTGCATCAACTAATGAGCAAAATAACCAGTTAATATCATAATGGCAGGATCAACTTCACACATAACAATATTAACCTTAAATGTAAATGGACTAAATGCTCCAATGAAAAGACATTGACTGGCAAACTGGATAAAGAGTCAAGACCCATCAGTCTGCTGTATTCAGGAGACCCATCTCACATGCAGAGACATACATAGGCTCAAAATAAAGGGATGGAGGAAGATCTACCAAGCAAATGGAGAACA
>NW_022298225.1:0-1759 GCF_002776525.5 Piliocolobus tephrosceles
GCATGCACCCCCAACTGAAGACAGCAGTCTGCCCTCTGCCTCCTACACGAACATGGTGGGTGCCTGCCATTCTTCCTGGATTCTCATCTCCAGCACTGAGCAGGGAACAGGGAGGAATGAGAAGCAGCAGATGGGCAGAGTACCGTGGAAGACAGAGGCAGAGCTGCTGGACATCTGCAATGAGGTTCCAGAGTGGTTGGGCAGGTCTCTTATTCCCCATGCTACACAGCCTGAAAGCAGGGTGTTCTGCTTGAAAATGAAGTGAGATCATTTCAGGTATCTTTCTGGGGTGTGGTCTGGAGACAATAAACAAACTACTCTGTTGAACTCCTGTTGCGGGAAGTCAGGAACCCCAAACGGAGGGACCAGCCGAAGCCGCGGCAGAAGAACATAAATTGTGAAGATTTCATGGACATTTATTAGTTCCCCAAATTAATACTTTTATAATTTCTTACACCTGTCTTTACTGTGATCTCTGAACATAAATTGTGAAGATTTCATGGACACTTATCACTTCCCCAGTGAATATCCTTGTGATTTCCTACGCCCGTCTTTACTTTAATCTCTTAATCCCATCATCTTCTTTGTAAATTGAGGAGGATGAATGTTGCCTCAGGACTCTGTGATTGTGTCAACTGCACAAATTGTTTGTAGAGCATGTGTGTTTGAATATGAAATCTAGGTATCTTTAAAAAAAGAACAGGATAACAGCCATGTTCAGGGAACAAGAGAGGTAACTTTGAACTGGCCGCCCATGAGCCCGGACGGAACAGAGCTATATTCCTTTCATAAGCAAATAGGAGAAATATCACTGCATTCTTTTTCTCAGCAAGGAACATCCCTGAGAAAGAGAATGCGCCCTGATGGTAGGCTTATAGACAGCCCCTTTTTAAGGCATCCCGTCTTTTATGGTCGAAGCGGATGGGATGAAATAAGCCCCGGTCTCCTATAGTGCTCCCAAGCTTACTGGGATGGGAAAATTCCCAGCTAATAAATTATGGTCAGACAGGTTACCTGCTCTCAAACCCTGTTTTCTGATAAGATGTTATCAATGACAATGCGTGCCCAAAACTTCATTAGCAATTTTAATTTTTCCTCATCCGGTGGTCCTGTGATCTCGCCCTGCCTCCATTTGCTTTGTGATATTTTATTACCTTGTGAAGTATGTGATCTCTGTGACCCATGCCCTATTCGTGCACTCCCTCCCCTTTTGAAAATCACTAATAAAAACTTGCTGGTTTTATGGTTCGGGGAACATCATGGATCCTGCCAACATGTGATGTCTCCCTGGACACTCAGCTTTAAATTTCTTTCTCTTGTGCTCTTTCCCTTTATTTTTCAACCCAGCCGAGACACTTAGGAAATAGAAAAAAACCCACGTTAAACATCAGGAGCGGGTTTACCCGATAAATTCCCAGCAGGCTTACCAGGAAGCATCTGAAATTAGTAAGAAATATATGCAGCCTACACACCCAATTCGACTAGGGCTGGCACTTAATTTCTCAGCCTTCTGCTATGGGATTCTAAACTCTCCTGAAAAGGCCTGCAGCCTGGTAAACACGGCATTTGATGAAGCAATTGCTGAGTTGGATACACTGAAATGAAGAGCCTTATAAAGACAGCACTCCCACCATGCACTGACTTTGGGACAGTCTCTGTGGACATCGGGAAACCAGGGAGACGCGGGAGATGCTGGGGAGGGAGAGAACTACGTCTGCCATGCCTCGTGATCTGTTCAGTGTCACCCTGTACCATCCAC
>NW_022298227.1:0-1633 GCF_002776525.5 Piliocolobus tephrosceles
GACGCAAACTCATCCTTTTTTATGGCTGCATAGTATTCCATGGTGTACGGGGCGGAGCAAGATGGCCGAATAGGAACAGCTTCAGTCTCCATCTCCCAGCGTGAGCGACACAGAAGACCGGCGATTTCTGCATTTTCAACTGAGGTACTGGGGTCATCTCACTCGGGAGTGCCGGACAATCGGTGCTGGTCAGCTGCTGCAGCCCGACCAGCGAGAGCTGAAGCAGGGCGAGGCATCGCCTCACCTGGGAAGCGCGAGGGGGAAGGGAGTCCCTTTTCCTAGCCAGGGGAACTGAGACACACAACACCTGGAAAATCGGGTAACTCCCACCCCAATACTGCCCTGTAACACCGGCACACCGGAGATTATACCCCACACCTGGCCGGGAGGGTCCCACGCCCACGGAGCCTCTCTCCTTGCTAACACAGCAGTCTGCGGCAATCTAACCGCAAGGCAGCAGCGAGGCTGGGGGAGGGGCGCCCGCCATCGCTGAGGCTTAAGTAGGTAAATAAAGCCACTGGGAAGCTCGAACTGGGTGGAGCTCACAGCAGCTCAAGGAAACCTGCCTGTCTCTGTAGACTGCGCCTCTGGGGACAGGGCTCAGCTAAAGGAGCAGAAGCCTGTGAAACGCGAACGACTCTGTCTGACAGCTTTGAAGAGAGCAGTGGGTCTCCCAACACGGAGGTTGAGATCTGAGAAGGGGCAGTCTGCCTGCTCAAGTGGGTCACTGACCCCTGAGTAGCCTAACTGGGAGACATCCCCCACTAGGGGCAGTCTGACACCCCACACCTCACAGGGTGGAGTACACCTCTGAGAGGAAGCTTCCAAAGCAAGAATCAGACAGGTGCACTCGCTGTTCAGCAATATTCTATCTTCTGCAACCTCTGCTGCTGATACCCAGGCAAACAGGGTCTGGAGTGGACCTCAAGCAATCTTCAACAGACCTATAGCTGAGGGTCCTGACAGTCAGAAGGAAAACTATCAAACAGGAAGGACACCTATATCAAAACCCCATCAGTACGTCACCATCATCAAAGACCAGTGACAGATAAAACCACAAAGATGGGGAAAAAGCAGGGCAGAAAAGCTGGAAATTCAAAAAATAAGAGCGCATCTCCTCCTGCAAAGGAGCACAGCCCATCGCCAGCAACGGATCAAAGCTGGTCAGAGAATGATTTTGATGAGATGAGAGAAGAAGGCTTCAGTCCATCAAACCTCTCAGAGCTAAAGGAGGAATTACGTACCCAGCACAAAGAAACTAAAAATCTTGAAAAAAGAGTGGAAGAATTGACAGCTAGACTAATTAATGCAGAGAAGGTCATAAACGAAATGACAGAGATGAAAACCATGACACGAGAAATACGTGACAAATGCACAAGCTTCAGTAACCGACTCGATCAACTGGAAGAAAGAGTATCAGCGATTGAGGATCAAATGAATGAAATGAAGCGAGAAGAGAAACCAAAAGAAAAAAGAAGAAAAAGAAATGAACAAAGCCTGCAAGAAGTATGGGATTATGTAAAAAGACCAAATCTACGTCTGATTGGGGTGCCTGAAAGTGAGGGGGAAAATGGAACCAAATTGGAAAACACTCTACAGGATATCATCCAGGAGAACTTCCCCAACCTAGCAG
>NW_022298231.1:0-1040 GCF_002776525.5 Piliocolobus tephrosceles
TCCCCCTTCCCGTCCCCGCCTAAGATCCTCTCCAGCCTTCCCCCTTCCTGTCCCTGAGCCATCAGAAGCACCTCCGCTGATCTTACGGCAGCCTGTCCTCACTGACCCCATTGTACAGACAGGGAGACTGAGGCCTGACACTTAGGTCGCACAGCCCACGTCCAAGAGAAACAACATCTCTGGAGCCATGAAGATGGCTGTCAGAAGGGGATCGCAGAGCAAGGGACACTCACACGTTTCTCACGGCGAAATCAGGCCGTGGTCTAACCTTCCTGCCTGTCTTGGTTTTGGCTGGGGGTGCTCGCCTGAAGCTCTGGGAGCAGCTGCAGGGGACACCCTGGCCCCAGCCAGGGTGATGACAAGGTCCTGAGGGCCAGGAACCCAGAGGCCACCGGCAGAGGCCACGATATGGAGGGCAGCTGCCACCTGGTGCCACCTGGCCCAGCATCCCACAACCTCAGCAATACCCCCCCCCGCCCCGCCCCACCTGGTGCAGAAGATCAAGGGAGCTGCCACTGTGCCGTGGGGGCGGCGATGACAGCCACAGGCTGTGATGCCGAGAGGAAAAATGGAACAGAAACTTTAGAGCACAGTTTGTCAAAATCTGCCACCACACAACTGCCACCCACGACCCAGAACCCAAGACACTCTCGCGGCGAGTCCGGGAAGTTCCAGCCAGAACCAGGCTGCAGGCCAGCCTGGCTCAACCAGGTGAATAGACGGTGGCTCCGGCACAGACACTCCAGATAGCGTGTGAAGCGGAGATGGCATGGCCCACGGGCAGCACGGTGCCACTGTGCAAAATAAGGCACCGAGAACCACGTCCCATCTGTGCCCAGGACCCAGGGGCGGGGAAGGCAGACGCCTGGAGACCCTGGGCTGCTCGGTGTATGTTGTACTCAAAACACAGGAAGACAAAAAATTCAGGCCCACAAGGACGCACAGCCCTGCTGAGGACTCCGGGGGGGACAGTGCGCTCTTTTGTTCCCACCGAGGGCTCCTGAAGGCCCGGCTCCCGCCGCCCAGCAGTCTGAATCCCG
>NW_022298233.1:0-3211 GCF_002776525.5 Piliocolobus tephrosceles
GACATCTTTGTCTATGTAGAAAATCTGACAGAATCAACAAAAAAACTAATAAGTAAATATAGCAAGTTTTCAGGATATGAGGTTATTATACAAAAGTCAATTGTTTTCCCAACAACAAACAGGTAGAATTTGAAATTAAAAACATACCCCCACTTATATTAACACCCTGGAAAATGAAATACTCAGGTATAAACCTAATAAAAATTTGTAAGATTTCTACAAGAAAAACTACAAAGCTCTGATTAAGAAATCAAGGAAGAACTAACCAAATGAGATATTTTATATTCATGGATAGACTCAATTTTGTCAAGATGTTTGTTCTTCCCAAACTGACCTTTAGATACAAATAATCCAAATCAAAATCCCAGCAAGTTATCTTACGGATATAAACAAATTGTTTTTAGAGTTTATATGGAAAAGGAAAAGATCCAGAATATTCAACAAAATATTGAAGAAAATCAAAGTAGGAGGACTGATAATATCCCATGTCAATATTCACTATAAAGCTGTAATCAAGCATAGAATTGGTAAAAAGAATAGACAAATACATCAGTGGAACATAACAGAAAGCCCAGAAGGAGAACAACAATAATATAATAAACTGGTCTTTCACTAACAAGCAAAGGCAATATGATGGAGATAGTCTTCCACAAATGAGTAAACATCCACATGTAGAAAGTTGAACATAGATTTATATCTCACGACCTTCACACACACACACACACACACAAACAACTCAAAATGGATCATAGACCTAAATATAAAACACGAAGTATAAAATAAATATCTAGGTTGGTGTAAAAGTAATTGTGACTTTTGCCATTACTTTTAATGGCAAAAACCACAAATATTTTTACACCAACATTATAGACTTTTAGATGCAACACTAAAGGCACAATCCATGAAAGGAAGAATTGATAAGCCAAACTTTGTAAAAATTAAATAAAATTTCTGCTCTGCAAAAGACACTGTCAAAACAATGAGAACACAAGCCACAGACTGGGAGAAATTATTTATAAAGATGTATCTGATTAAAAACTGATATCCAAAATATACAAAGAACTTTTAAAACTCAAGAATGAGAAAATGAACATCTTCATTAAAAAATGGGTCAAAGACCTTAATAGACACCTAACCAAAGATACACAGCAAATAAACATGAAAATCTGCTTCATATCATATGTCATCAGGAAAATGTAAATTAAAACAACAATGAAATACCACTACATACCTATTATAATGGCCAAAATCTAGAACATTGACAATACCAAATGCTGACAAGGAAGTAGAACAACTGGAACTCTTATTCATTGCTTACAAGAATGAAGACTGGTATAGACACTACAGAGATCAGTTTGTCAGTTTCTTACAAAACTAAACAATACACTAACTGTATAATCTAGAGATCACACTTCTTGATATTTACCCAAGGGAGTTGGAAACTTAGGTCCACACAAAAACCTGAACGTGAATGTCTTCAGCAGCTTTATTAATAAATGCCAAAACTTGGAAGCAATCAAGATGTTCTTCAGTAGGTGAATGGATATACTGTGGTACATGTAGACAATTGAATATTATTCAGTGACAAAGAGAAATGTGGGAAATGTGTATCTTCAGTTCAATTTTGCTGTGAGCCTAAAGCTGCTCTAAAAGTTAAAGCCTATTTTAAAAAACTGTTGCAAAATAGCAAAGTAATTAATCACTTCTCATCCTAAGAAGCAATTTTTAATCTGATGAAATGAAGGAAAGAAACAACACATGCTAATATATTCATGTTTTTAAAGAGTTCACATAGTCCTCAACTCTCATAGTCCTCATCTCTGATAACTGCTATGTTATCACACAACCAATGGCACATGTTTTCCCGTAGCAGATTACAATTGCCCAGAACATATTGCATTGGTTAAAGAAATTAACAAATTATTTTTATTTGGAAAAAATTTTAAATGACTCATAATTTTTGGTAACAATTTTGCACTATTACCAAGTGTTCAGTGTGTCACATCCAGTGTAGAATCCATATTAGTGGAATAGTATATGGTGTTTAGTTTACCACTTCATTTTGCACATACTCATTATTTCAATTATTTTTTTGGAAAGTGTTTTGGGAAGTAAGTCACATTTGTTTTTTCACTTTCACATTTTTCCAAGTCTTTGTACAACAATGGATTAACTTCCATAATTAGATGATTCCTGTAACATTTATACCATTTAAAAACCTCACTGATCATCATGACTCTGAAGGGTAAAATTTTTCACTTAAAACTTAACTATAAATATCTTTTAGCACTCCAGAGATAATACTGAATTGCCTTTGTTCTTTAAGACACTGATCCAGTGTGTTTGTGTTACATATACAGTTGGTCCTTCTTATCTATGAGTTCTCTATCAGTGGATTCAACCAACTACAGATCAAACATACTTTAAAAATAGAAAAGATATGTCTGCATTGAACATGTACAAACATTTTTTTCTTGTCATTATTTGCTAAACATAGTATAACAACTATTTGCACAGTATTTACACTGCATTAGATATTATAAGTAATCTAGGGATGATTTAAAGTATACCAGAGGATGTACATTGGCTATATGCAAATATTATGCTATTTTATGTGGGGACTTGAGTATCCATGGATTTTGGTATCCATAGGGAGTCCTGGAGTGAACACCCCATGGATACCGAGGGATGACTGTAATACAAGTAAGCACAGCTTCCTTGTACTCCGTGTAGTCTTTGCGACTAAGAAATTCCCAAATACAGTCTTTCAGCCTGAGCACTCACCTTATGTAAGCTGTGTCTGTCTCATTGAAAGCAGTTTACAATTAATGCAACCTTCAGTGTTGGTCTAAGCTAGTTGAGATCTCAACATAATCTAACCATTTACAATTTTTTCACATCTGTTTGTAATTCATCTTTTTGTTTATTGTACATTCACTTTAGTTCTCTGCATATACTATTGGGATCACAATTTTGAAAAAAATGATCATTCATTTAACAATGTTGAGTAAAATTATTGCCTTCTGTAGCTGAACATAATGAAAGGAAACATGGTACTTAACAAAATCAGGTATTCATCAAAGTGGCGCTGCTGCTGACCATCTGGAGTGTTCTATTGAACTTAAAATTGTTCTTCTTTGCTTTCATTTTCTTTCTTTGTTTTGTTTTCCTTTTGAAAGTGTTCTAATTCTCATAAAAGCATTTACCTTTT
>NW_022298234.1:0-1444 GCF_002776525.5 Piliocolobus tephrosceles
TTTGCTCATTAGTTGATGCAGTTTCTTCCTAGGCTCGATGGTCTTTACATTTTGGCATGTTTTTGCAATGGCTGGTACCGGTTGTTCCTTTCCATGTTTAGGGCTTCCTTCAGGGTCTCTTGTAAGGCAGGCCTGGTGGTGACAAAATCTCTAAGCATTTGCTTATCTGTAAAGAATTTTATTTCTCCTTCACTGATGAAACTTAGTTTGGCTGGATATGAAATTCTGGGTTTAAAATTCTTTTCTTTAAGAACGTTGAATATTGGCCCCCACTCTCTTCTGGCTTGTAGAGTTTCTGCCGAGAGATCTGCTGTCAGTCTGATGGGCTTCCCTTTGTGGGTAACCCGACCTTTCTCTCTGGCTGCCCTTAAGATTTTTTCCTTCATTTCAACTTTGGTGAATCTGGCAATTATGTGTCTTGGAGTTGCTCTTCTGGAGGAGTATCTTTGTGGCGTTCTCTGTATTTCCTGAATTTGAATGTTGGCCTGCCCTGCTAGGTTGGGGAAGTTCTCCTGGATGATATCCTGTAGAGTGTTTTCCAATTTGGTTCCATTTTCCCCCTCACTTTCAGGCACCCCAATCAGATGTAGATTTGGTCTTTTGACATAATCCCATACTTCTTGCAGGCTTTGTTCATTTCTTTTTCTTCTTTTTTCTTTTGGTTTCTCTTCTCGCTTCATTTCATTCATTTGATCCTCAATCGCTGATACTCTTTCTTCCAGTTGATCGAGTCGGTTACTGAAGCTTGTGCATTTGTCACGTATTTCTCGTGTCATGGTTTTCACCTCTGTCATTTCGTTTATGACCTTCTCTGCATTAATTAGTCTAGCTGTCAATTCTTCCACTTTTTTTTCAAGATTTTTAGTTTCTTTGCGCTGGGTACGTAATTCCTCCTTTAGCTCTGAGAGGTTTGATGGACTGAAGCCTTCTTCTCTCATCTCATCAAAATCATTCTCTGACCAACTTTGATCCGTTGCTGGCGATGGGCTGTGCTCCTTTGCAGGAGGAGATGCGCTCTTATTTTTTGAATTTCCAGCTTTTCTGCCCTGCTTTTTCCCCATCTTTGTGGTTTTATCTGTCACTGGTCTTTGATGATGGTGACGTACTGATGGGGTTTTGATATAGGTGTCCTTCCTGTTTGATAGGTTTCCTTCTGACTGTCAGGACCCTCAGCTATAGGTCTGTTGGAGATTGCTTGAGGTCCACTCCAGACCCTGTTTGCCTGGGTATCAGCAGCAGAGGTTGCAGAAGATAGAATATTGCTGAACAGCGAGTGCACCTGTCTGATTCTTGCTTTGGAAGCTTCCTCTCAGGGGTGTACTCCACCCTGTGAGGTGTGGGGTGTCAGACTGCCCCTAGTGGGGGATGTCTCCCAGTTAGGCTACTCAGGGGTCAGGGACCCACTTGAGCAGGCAGACTGCCCCTTCTCAGATCTCAACCTCCG
>NW_022298235.1:0-1408 GCF_002776525.5 Piliocolobus tephrosceles
TTACAAAGTTTATTGGGGCTACCATTTATCGAGCATTTATCATGTGCTTGATCATGTACTAGTGTTGCAATTGCATGCATTATTTTATTATTTTATTTATTGACTTATCCATTTATTTGAGATAGGGTCTCTCTCTTTTGCCCGGGCTGGAGTGCAGTGGCGTGATCACGGCTCACTGCAGCCTGAAACTCCTGGCCTCAAGTGGTCTCACCTCAGCCTCCCGACTAACTGGGACTAGAGGAGTAAGCCACCAAGTCCAGCTAATTTTTTAAAAAACATTTTCACAGAAATGAGGTCTGGCTTTGTTGCCCAGGCTAGTCTCGAACTCCTGGCTTCAAGCGATCCTCCCCCTTCAGCCTTATTGTTGCATTTTATCTTCACCATCACGCTGTAAGAGTGCCTGGGGTTAGGTGCTCCAAACAGTAGCAATGTAGCAGCTCCACTCATAGGTGACAACGAGACTCAGTGTGGACAAGCCACTTCTCAAAGGTCACACAGCTGGAGGGTGGCTGAGCCAGGATGAAGACCTGGGACTCTAAAGCTGGTGCGCCAGTAAATGAGAAAATCTCTGGGGGTTCATGATAGCTTCCTCCCAACAAATCTTTCTCCAAAGGTTCTAAAAACAATGACAGATCCATCTTTCTTTTTTTTTTTTTTTTTTTTTTTTTGAGACGGAGTCTCGCTCTGTCGCCCAGGCTGGAGTGCAGTGGCCGGATCTCAGCTCACTGCAAGCTCCGCCTCCCGGGTTTACGCCATTCTCCTGCCTCAGCCTCCCTAGTAGCTGGGACTACAGGCGCCCGCCACCTCGCCCGGCTAGTTTTTTGTATTTTTAGTAGAGATGGGGTTTCACCGTGTTAGCCAGGATGGTCTCGAACTCCTGACCTCGTGATCCACCCGTCTCGGCCTCCCAAAGTGCTGGGATTACAGGCTTGAGCCACCGCGCCCGGCCTGACAGATCCATCTTTCATAAAGCAAACCAAACTAGCAGCCCCTTCATATTGGGGCAGAGGTGGAGGGATAGGATAAAGATTAGCTAAGCTCCAGGGCATCCCATTTTAATCCTACATATTGATAAGGCAATTGCCAGCACAGCACCCCAAACCTAAAGAACCATGCACAGCTGTCTCTGTGTAGCATGGCGTGTCCCCGGATGTAGAGATTTTCCAAAGTGTGCTTACAGGCCAGTGGCATCATCCTCAGTTACAGGTTAAAGGGCAGCTAGGCCTGGCCTGCTAGGCACCACCGTGAGAATCTGCTGAGCTTTCCAACTAGTTTATCTGTTGTTTGCCGTGAAAGATGCCCTGAAAAGAAGGGGTGTGGGTGGGAAGAATTCTGATTTGAGGTCCCCTGATCCAGGCACGATCTCCTTCCCCAGTCGCAGGAATCAGGAGACTCCATCTGTAAATAC
>NW_022298236.1:0-2004 GCF_002776525.5 Piliocolobus tephrosceles
GGGGCTCGTATGGCTTTGTGTAAAAGCTACCTCGATGCCCAGGCAGAGCAGGTCTCTGCGATGCCTCTGCCCTTTGGATTCTAAGTCCAGGTAGCTCACGTTTCCTACTTGCTTTAAAAACAGGTTTTGTTTTGTTTTGTTTAACACTTAGGTCTGTCTCGCACAAGATCTTAAAATAACTCCCGGGGAGCCTCAGACTGAGCTGCAGACACTGGTCAGTGGCCGCTGCCTCGCCCGGCCGTCTGGGGCTTCCCTGACTGACCTCGGTGGTCCTGGTTAACTGGCTTCTCCAAAGGGCAGTGGGAAGCCCTGGAGGGTGTTAAGCAGCAGGGAGCCGGGATCTTTTAAATATTTAAGGAGAATGGGGAGGAGCATAGCCTAGGCCAGGGTGGGGCGAGGGGCACAGAAAGACCAGGTCACACCTGCTGGTTGCTTCTGTCCCAAGTGTCACGTTGATGCTCTGCATGGACAGGCGGATCTGGCTTGTCACACGATGGTTAGGAGTGGCGACTGCTTCAGTGTTTCTTCCCCTGTCTAAACAGGCAGCTCACATAGCAAGCCCAGTGCTGAGGCAGTTTCGGGGGTATCTGTAGTGTACACGTGTATGGTATGTATATCTGTGATGCGTGTCTGCACACGTGTGTGTGCATGCATGTGTATAGGGTATGTACGTGTGTATGGCATGTGCACATGGTTGGATGTGGTATGGGGGTGTATGTGTCCCCCACCCGCTCACATATGGCCCCCGTACGTGACGCTGTCCTCCATCTGTTTTGGGGCCTCATCCCTTGCACCTTGGGTCCATCACAGCCTTTTCTGACCTCTACATGGCCCAGCTGGCAGGGCCCTCCCAAGCACCGTCTGCCTTCATGATCTCTCCTGCACCATGTCATTGCCACCGTCCAGGGTCTCTGGTCTTCCTCAGCAGCCCCCGGCCCAGATAGGCCTCTGCCTCCTGGGCCGGTGAGCCTGAGACCTCACACGGAGAGGCTGCCCAGAGGGTCCCTGGGCTGGCTCCCCAAACTCCTTGCTTTTTCCTCCAAGAAGGGACATGCTGAATCCCCCATTTCACCCCACCCTGGCTGGTCCTTGGCATGGGGTGGCCACTGGGCACGTGGCCCTCACCCTTCCCTTCCTGCCCGCTGTGTTCAGGACTGGCGGTCGGCCTGGACCCCCAGGGCTACGGAAACCCGGACTTCTGCTGGCTGTCCCTGCAAGACACGCTGATCTGGAGCTTTGCGGGGCCCATCGGAGCCGTTATAATTGTGAGTGTGGGGCCTTCACGGGAGTCCGGGTGCTCCCAGCGTGCGTCAGCTGGAAGGACTGCTCCGGGCTGCCTGGGGCCACCAACTCCTCTGAGCAGCCAGAGCAGGGCAGGAAGGGCCATCTTGTGGCAGCAAAGCCGCCAGGCCCCTCCCTGACCTCGCCCTCTGATCGTGGATTTGGGTCTCGTGTCGCGTCCGCGTGAGACCGTCTGCGTCCAGCACCCAGGAGGGTCCCGCACAGGCAGGCTGGGTGTGGTGGGCCTGTGGGGCAGTGGGTGGACAGGTGTGCTTGGCCCCACAGGCCAGGGCTCGGGTCCTCCTCACCCAGCCACCCCTCCCTGAGATGCAGGGCAAAGGGCTTCAGGTGCTTTTGGCAGTTGGAGGTCTGCAGTGACAAGACTGAAGAGTCCGCCACCTGACATCGATCGGCTTGTTTTGTTTTCAGATCAACACAGTCACTTCTGTGCTGTCTGCAAAGGTTTCCTGCCAAAGAAAACACCATTATTATGGGAAAAAAGGGATCGTGTAAGTGGGGCTGAACCTGACCGACCAGCCATGTCAGCTGGGCCCTGAGACCCCGATGTCCAGTCTCTGTGGGCTGGGGCCCCACGAGGGCATGTGGGCCTCATGGGGGAGGGCTGGGGGCAGCCTGGGTGAGCACCAGGGCTCGAGAGAGGTTTCCCACGTTGCATCTGCAGGGGCTGGGGGAGGTTAGCTGAGGGGAGGGGGGTGGGGGGGG
>NW_022298237.1:0-2074 GCF_002776525.5 Piliocolobus tephrosceles
ATGAAGCCCACTTGATCATGGTGGATAAGCTTTTTGATGTGCTGCTGGATTCGGTTTGCCAGTATTTTATTGAGGATTTTTGCATCAATGTTCGTCAGGGATATCGGTCTAAAATTCTCTTTTGTATTGTGTCTCTGCCAGGCTATGGTATCAGGATGATGTTGGCCTCATAAAATGAGTTAGGGAGGATGCCCTCTTTTTCTATTGATTGGAATAGTTTCAGAAGGAATGGTACCAGCTCCTCCTTGTACCTCTGGTAGAATTCAGCTGTGAATCCGTCTGATCCTGGACTTTTTTGGTTGGTAGGCTGTTAATTATTGCCTCAATTTCAGAGCCTGCTATTGGTCTATTCAGGGATTCAACTTCTTCCTGGTTTAGTCTTGGGAGAGTGTAAGTGTCCAGGAGATTATGCATTTCTTCTAGGTTTTCTAGTTTATTTGCGTAGAGGTGTTTATAGTATTCTCTGATGGTAGTTTGTATTTCTGTGGGGTCGGTGAGATATCCCCTTTTTTATTTTTTATTGTGTCTATTTGATTCTTCTCTCTTTTCTTCTTTATTTGTCATGCTAGCAGTGTATCAATTTTGTTGATCTTTTCAAAACACCATCTCCTGGATTCATTGATTTTTTGGAGGGATTTTTGTGTCTCTATCTCCTTCAGTTCTGCTCTGATCTTAGTTATTTCTTGCCTTCTGCCAGCTTTTGAATGTGTTTGCTCTTGCCTCTCTAGTTCATTTAATTGTGATGTTAGAGTGTCAATTTTAGATCTTTCCTGCTTTCTCTTGTGGGCATTTAGTGCTATAAACTTCCCTCTACACACTGCTTTAAATGTGTCCCAGAGATTCTGGTATGTTGTATCTTTGTTCTCATTGGTTTCAAAGAACATCTTTATTTCTGCCTTCATTTCGTTATGTACCCAGTAGTCGTTCAGGAGAAGGTTGTTCAGTTTCCATGTAGTTGAGCGGTTTTGATTGAGTTTCTTAGTCCTGAGTTCTAGTTTGATTGCACTGTGGTCAGAGAGACAGTTTGTTATAATTTCTGTTCTTTTACATTTGCTGAGGAGTGCTTTACCTCCAATTATGTGGTCAATTTTGGAATAAGTGCAATGTGGTGCTGAGAAGAATGTATATTCTGTTGACTTGGGGTGGAGAGTTCTATAGATGTCTATTAGGTCCGCTTGGTGCAGAGATGAGTTCAATTCCTGGATATCCTTGTTAACTTTCTGTCTCGTTGATCTGTCTAATGTTGACAGTGGAGTGTTGAAGTCTCCCATTATTATTGTATGGGAGTCTAAGTCTCTTTGTAAGTCTCTAAGGACTTGCTTTATGAATCTGGGTGCTCCTGTATTGGGTGCATATATATTTAGGATAGTTAGCTCTTCCTGTTGAATTGATCCCTTTACTATTATGTAATGGCCTTCTTTGTCTCTTTTGGTCTTTGATGGTTTAAAGTCTGTTTTATCAGAGACTAGGATTGCAACCCCTGCTTTTTTTTGTTCTCCATTTGCTTGGTAGATCTTCCTCCATCCCTTTATTTTGAGCCTATGTATGTCTCTGCATGTGAGATGGGTCTCCTGAAGACAGCAGACTGATGGGTCTTGACTCTTTATCCAGTTTGCCAGTCTGTGTCTTTTAATTGGAGCATTTAGTCCATTTACATTTAAGGTTAATATTGTTATGTGTGAACTTGATCCTGCCATTATGATATTAACTGTTTATTTTGCTCATTAGTTGATGCAGTTTCTTCCTAGCCTCGATGGTCTTTACATTTTGGCATGTTTTTGCAATGGCTGGTACCGGTTGTTCCTTTCCATGTTTAGGGCTTCCTTCAGGGTCTCTTGTAAGGCAGGCCTGGTGGTGACAAAATCTCTAAGCATTTGCTTATCTGTAAAGAATTTTATTTCTCCTTCACTTATGAAACTTAGTTTGGCTGGATATAAAATTCTGGGTTTAAAATTCTTTTCTTTAAGAATGTTGAATATTGGCCCCCACTCTCTTCTGGCTTATAGAGTTTCTGCCGAGAGATCTGTTGTCAGTCTGATGGGCTTCCCTTTGTGGGTAACCCGACCTTTCTCTC
>NW_022298238.1:0-1192 GCF_002776525.5 Piliocolobus tephrosceles
AAAAAAATGGTGCAACCCTGTGAGATGAATTCGCCCATCACAAATAACTTTCTCAGAAAGTTTCTTTCAATTTTTTATCTGAGGATGTTTCCTTTGTCACCATAGGCTTCATTGTGATCCAAAATATCCCTTATCAGATTCCCCAAAAACAGTGCTACCAAACTGCTCCATGAAAAGAATCGTGTGACTCTGTGAGGTGAACTCACACATCACAAAGCAGTTTCTCAGAACACTTCTTTCTAGTTTTTATATGTGGATATTTCCTTTTAAACCATAGGCTTCAATGTGCTCCCCAATATCCCTTCTCAGACATCATAAAAACAGTGATTCGAAGTGCTCCCTCAAGAGAAACGTTTATGTCTATGAGACGAATGCATAAATCACAAAGGATTTTCTGCGAAAACTTCTCTCCAGTTTTTATCTGGAGTATTTTCTTTTTTCACCTTAGGCCTCTATGTGCTCCAAAATATCTCACTACAGATTCAACAAAAACAGTACTACCAAATTGCTCAATGAAAAGAAAGATTTAACTCAAAACACTCTCTCAGAAAGCTTCTTTCTAGTTTTTATCTGAGGGTATTTCCTTTTTCACCATAGGCTTCTCTGTGCTCTGAATATCCCTTTGTAGATTCCTCAAAATCAGGGTTAACAAACTGCTCCATGAAAAGAGTAGTTTACCTCTGGGAGATGAATTCACTCATCACAAATAAATTTCTCAGAAAGCTCTTTTCTAGCTTTTATCTGTGCAGGATATTTACTTTTCCACCATCAGCCTCAATGCGTTCCCAAATATCCCTTCTCAGACACCACAAAAACAGTGAGGCCAAACTGCTCAATCAACAAAATGGTTTATCTCTCTGAGGTGAATACACACATCACAAAATAGTTTCTAGTTTTTATCTGAGTATATTTCGTTAGTCACCAAAGGCTTTAATGCGATCCAAAATATCCCATCTCAGATTAAACAAAAACAGTGCTACCAAACTGACCCATGAAAAGAATCACGTAACTGTGAGATGAATTAAAACATCACAAAACAGTTTCTCAGAGAGCTTCATTCTAGTTTTATATGAGGGTATTTCCTTTATCACAATAAGCTTCAATGCACTCTATCCCATTGCAGATTCCAAGAAAACCGTGTTAGCAAACTGCTCAATCAAAAGAACAGTGTAACTCTGTAAGATGAATTTAC
>NW_022298239.1:0-1347 GCF_002776525.5 Piliocolobus tephrosceles
TCTCTTTTTCTCAAAGAGAGATCTCTCTTGTAAGGGGCCAGGACCACGTCCCATTCTCTCATACTCACTGTCAAATTTATGATAGTTATGCGAGGTCTCACCAAAAAAAGAATCATCCCTACACCTTTCTCCATCTCTTAATCTGTCATCTTCATAATCCATTCTGTCATAATAACCAGATTCTTGAGAACGACTTCCATGGTCATAATCAAGCACTGGGTTGAGACCAGGACCACGATCATCAAAACTATCTCTTCTAAAGTGCCTTTTTTCTTCCCAATCATCCCTAGGTACTCTGTATGGTGGCTCCCATGTAGCAGATCTGCCATCTCTACCATAACTCAAGGTAGGGCCTTCTTCAGTTCTCCTCCTTTTAAGCTGTAGAAGGATTTGGGGCAAATTCTCAGGAGTAATCTTGTCCTCTGGATAACGACTCAGTTCATCTAAGTCTCTAGCAGACAGACCAAAGCTGGCCAAAATGTTACTGGCCTGGTCTGCATCTCCACGGTGTTGAGAAGATAAAGGGAGTGGACCTCTACTTCCAATGTTAAATATAGACTGCAAATTATGGGAAGAAGTACTAGCAGAAGACAGTGCACTATGAGCTCCTTGTTGATTCAATGAAGAACTCATTCCAAGATTCATTAAACTAGCAAGGCGTGCAGTACCCTGGTTCATCCTCCCAAGAGATGCTGGCATACTTAAAGACTGGGTAGCAGCAGCAAGAAGGCCTATTCCTGCCGCAGACAGGTCACGCCCATGACCCTGTGAGTCCCTACTGAGAGATGACTGCTGGAATGACTTGGACATTGTAGAACTAGCTCTTGTCTATTTTATAGATTTAAAAAAATTTTTTTTTAAAGACGGCCAAAAAGAAAGCTCAAACTAGAAAGCTAGGTTAACTTTGCTTCAAAAAATGGTAACGCCAAGAAAAAGGATCAATAAGGACTGCAGAATCTTCTTCAAGCTGAGAACCAGCAGACAACTCTTAGGGAAAGGGAGAGGGAAAAGGAGAGGTACCTCTCTCCCAGCGAGCGGGAAGCGGAGGCTCCCACAATCCCCCGCAGCAACGGCGCTGGCCGTAAACTTCTCAATGAAAACAATGACGTAACTTTGTGAGCTGAATTCATCCACAACAAAGCAGTTTCTGAGAAGGCTTCTCTGCAGTTTTTATCTGAGTGTGATGTAATGGGGAGCCGAGCAAGAAGACACGAATCAGATGAAAACAGAGGTAGCCTTTATTGGGCTCGTGGGCGAGGTTCACCAGTCCTGTAAGAGGAGGCCAAGGAAGTCGCACATGGGGCAGGTATCAGGGGCTTTTATAGTGAGAGGTAGGCGGGGTCTGTA
>NW_022298240.1:0-4168 GCF_002776525.5 Piliocolobus tephrosceles
CACTCCTCATCTTCTCTTCCTGTTGTTTCCCACACAAAGGAGAGGCAAAATTGGGTGGAATAAATCTCTCAATTGTTTTTGGAGGGAAAGAGGAGTCAGTGATGAAGTGACAAGAAAATAAAGCGGCAAGAAAAACAGGTTCAGGATTGCACTCAGTTTTGCTGAGAAAAACAGGAAAAGATGAGCAAGAAATGAGGCTTAATTTTAATGAAGGGAAATTTGCTGCTAAGTAAAGAGATTGCAGGAAGTGGGAGTGCACAGGCTTCACACAAGAGCAGGGCCTTACATTCTATTGTGATGGACAAGATTTGTTCTTTAAGAAATAGCATGAGCACACAAAAGACTGAAAAGGACAAAATGCTTGAGGTAGAGTCCAGAACAGAGGGCTGCATTGCAGGAAAGAAGGGACCCGCTTTCTTCCCAGATGAGCTCGGTAGAGGTCGATTAAGGACATGTCTTTCTCATTCTCTGATTCCTAGTTTTCTCCCATATGAGCACTTTGAACATGGAAAACAGGCTGCATATCTTGGCAAGTGGTCATCTCTCCTGCCTGGAGTAACTTGATCAGATTTCCTGATAATGGATTCTTAGGGCATTTTAAAACCTCATCACCATTTATTGCCTATTAATAGAATTACAATTTATATATATTCTAATCTACTAAAAGTGGGATATATATGTCTACATATACAAGCACATATATGCACAAACATATATATGTAATCTCTCTGTTTTTTGGTTGTTTCTGCATTTTGATAGGTGTTAAAATTACTTCAGTGGGAATAGAGTTTTGTTGGAGTAAAATGACAAAAGGTAAATTGTTTCCACTTGCTAGTTGAAGTTAACAAGCTAGCAACAATTGGAGTAATTTTGTAGGTGTTTGAGCACATAAGTGAGGCTGGGAATGATCACCCCAAATAATGCCATCTGGCAATCTAATATTTTATGGGTAAACGTAGAGGCCAAAAAGGAATACTTTGGTATATATTTATGCCAAATCAGAAGTTCTCACATTTGCTATCAGAATACAGCACGTCTGAAGCCGTGCACAGTGAGCACGTACTGGGCTTTTAATACCAAAGCTTCCATTAGGAAGGGAGTCTGGTGATGTGGCTCGGCCCACAAGGCCCTTCACCACTGCCAAGGTCTGAGGCCAAGACCTTTGCCTCCCCTCCCCTCTCCAGGAGGACAGGCTTCGTCCAGAGAACCCAGAATATAGAACGTGGTACTTGCAAATCCTCATCATAGATGCAGTCAGAGAGATTCAACGATACGTAGAGCTACAGATGGAGAGTATATAATGATACTATATGTAGAATATACATATATAGAATATATAATACTATATACTATTCTATATAGCTATAATACTATAGCTCTAATTCTGTATATAGAACATACATACACACACACATATGAATATATATTTATACATCTCTACACTAAAATTAGATTCTCTGTGGGCAAGAAGGTATTGGCATTGATGTCCTTTTGAAGAAGAAAACATTCCCAGCCTCTTTCCAATTTGTGCCTGGTTGGTGACAATTTAGCCCTGTCCATAGCAGAGGAACAAGGCCTGTGCCCCCGCCGCCCTGGAACTGAGGCCCAAGGTCCCACTGCCCTCAGAGAAGTGGCCTACCTGGGGCACAGAGGCTTGTAGGCGTCTTAGCCGTTTCTTCGAAAAAGGATTTGCTTCCCTCCCCAGCAGTACGGTTTTATGCAGACCCAGGATTCCTTATTTTCCTAGAAGTTCTAGATAACTTCAGAGAGCAAAGTTTTTCTTCATCTTGATTCCAGGCCTGCATTCTTAGATAATTGATTTTTTCACTTGGGCTGAGCAGAGGCAGCATGGCTGTAATTACATAGTGGTGGCAAGCCATCCCTACATTTTTTTCTCTTTTCTCTCAGAAACTTCTCGCACCTTGGATGTGAGCAAGGTGGAGGCAATCTTTTCAGACCATGGAGCGGGCAGGGATCAGAAAACATTTGCCATGAAAAGAGAAAAAATTCTAAAAGACCTTCTTCAAATATTCAGGGAGAACCACAGAATGCTGAAGTAAATCCTTATCAGGAATTTTAATGAGCAAAATAAAATCTGAAATCTGTGTGATTAAAATCAAATCTTCCCCCTTCTGCTTGACTGGAGCCGGCTGCCAATTCCGAATGTGGGGAGGCACAGGGAGGCCTTTTGTATTTAATTACTGCCAGGGCTTTTTCTCAGTTCAAAGCTCTCTCCCAAGCCCCCACAGGGGTCATGGAGAACTTGAGAGAACAAATAAGCTCCCTTCTGAGTGATTTAGAATCCTGGACGACAAACAATAAACATTTTAACTGAATTGGAGAGACCAAGCCAACTTGCCTTAATTTGCGTCCCTGTTGGGAGCACAGAGAGGGCATAAATGAAGTTTGGGGGAAACTGGGAGGTGGGAGCACTCCCCACCTTACCAGGACGGCCCCTCAGTGGCCACTCAGTTCTTTATTTTGTCCCCTGCTTTGTTTTCTCCCAGAATCTCTTTATGCATCTCAAGTCTACACTACTCTGTGATACCTGGACTGTGATACTCATTCTCCTGACTGGTGGCCTGGCGGATGCCTCAGCCCACTGGGAGATGGGTCAGTTCTCCCAGTTGCCTTTAGCTCCGGCTTCTGAACTCTGGGCACTGACTGAACCACACCAATAGCGTGACCCACAAGAACTGTCCTCAGTGCTGAAGGATTTCGTTCCTCAGTCACCAGGACAGCTGCTTTTCTCTGGGTGCCTTTCGGGTGTGTGTTAATTTGCAAGGCCTATTTATATAGTGTCTGCCTCTTCAGTTCTAACCATATTATTTTTCCATTTACATTCAGATTTGTTTCATTCCAAGCAGTGATTCCATCACCTTTGTCCTTAGTGAGGGTGTTTTACGTAAGCATTAGAATTGAACAGAACACAAGTGGGCCATGGAGACCTTCCAGAAATCCAATCTTCTGCTTCTCAGACGAAGAGGTGATAATTGATGTTTTGCCACCAGATACCCTCATGTGGACGGTGAAGCTGGTTTTGCTCTGGCACATGCCTTTCCCCAGCTTGTCTGCTGTGGGTAGGAGTGAAACAGGAGATGGCATGGGCTTGGACCACAGGTATCGGATCCCTGAGTACTAGTGGTGGTCAACGTGCTGGTGGGCTATTTCTTCTCCCTGAGATTCAATATGACTCATGTCCTTTGCCCTACAGTTGGATATATTAACAGCATTCTTTTCCATTTCATGTCTGTTAGTATTAACTCGATTTTGTATATACCAAGTCTTGTGCAAGTAGATGTTGAAAAATACACAATTCCTAATTGCTCAGTTGTTTGCTCATTCTTTCAACAAATACTCGTCTAGCAGATATCATGTGTCTGGCACCATGCTAATCTCCAGGAAAAAAGCAGCAGGGTAGGTGGGGAGATGACAGCTTGAACTAAAAACTGGACATACTGAGAAGTGTTTTGGAGATACAGCCAGGGCCTTGGGTGGTGGATAGGATGACAAAGTGTGTAACCAAGGGATACTTCTGTATTGTCGGTTTTAACAATTGGGTCATTGGCGGTGGCATTTATATGTCTTGCAGAAGGCTCTTCCTCAAGTGCCTAAAAGCCAATCTTTCTGTTTGTTTGTTTTTTGTTCTGATATTCAATGCACTAGTTGAAGCAGTGCTCAGAATCAACTGGTATGGGTTTAACTTACTAAAAATACATTGCCTGTGGTCCACCCCAGTCTTGTTAAATCAACTTATTTGGATGGTGGGACCTAAGCATTTGTGTTTGCAAAAGATCCCCAGACTATTTTTTTGCATATCCCCAGTTAAAAAGAATACTGCTGAGAAGTGGCATTAAAACATATGCATTATGTGTTTCTGTGTGGGATGTGCATGTATGTCTGTATAATACAACCATGATACTTTTTTAATCTCACACTGAGTTCTCCAGACACCTACCTTTAATTCATCTCTGCCCAATCACCATCAGTCAGTGGCTGCTTAGAGAATGAAACCAATGTTAATATTGATCTGAACAGAGCATAGATAAGTAGATTCAAATGCTGAGTAAGAAAGACCATAGGTTTCAGCCTACAGCCATCAGACATCTTTAAATGAGTTTGAAATCTTGTATCTGTATCTTTTATATATATATATATATATATATAT
>NW_022298241.1:0-1008 GCF_002776525.5 Piliocolobus tephrosceles
TGCTGGAGTTCTAGATGGGTCAGGCATAGTCAGAATTCTTCACCGAAGTGTCAGGAGTGACTTGATTCAGAGCATCTATTGAAATGTCACCTTCAAATGTAGACCTGTGAGAGACGTGCATTCATAATTTTCTTTCTGATAAATATTTCTTAAGCACTATGTGCCAGATACTATTAAAAGTAGATGAAGTAGTCATAGTCTCCACCCTCTTGGAGCTTATACCTTAGTGGGGGAAAGATAGATGTTAAATGGATAATTGGTAATGAGATGATGACGTAGGAGTCTTGGGAGAGCAAACAGAATGGATGTGAGTGCAGAAGGCACGACCTGAGGGTGACTTGTACAGGGTGCGGAGGGATCTATCTACAGGGATGAGATTCAAAGTGAAAGTTAGTGAAAGAATTATTCTGCCATGTGGGAGAATCCAGATGAATAATGTCCCAGGCAGAGAGAATGGCAAGCATAGAAGGCTCAAGGTAAGGAAGGTGCAATGTGTTACAGAAACTAAAAGGAGATTAAAAAGGGTCTGAGGTTAGTTAACCTGAGAAGAACGGCTCCAAATGAGAATGATGGATCAAAAGGAGTGAGATCATTCAAGATGACAAGTTTGCTATTTTGTAAAAGTAAATAAGAATTATATGAGGGGCTTTAAAGAAAATGCTTTATTGACATATAAATAACAAATTATAAAATTCACACATTTAAAGTGCAATGCTCAATGATTTTAGTAAAGAGTTGTGTAACCCTCAGTATAATCTAATTTTATTGTAGTAAAATATACATAAAATCTAGTATTTAAAGTGTTTGATTTTATGGCATTAACTACAATCAGTGTTATTCAACCACCTGTATTATCTAATTTCTGAACTTTTGGTACCCTGAATGGAACTCTCATATTCATTAAGTAGTGACTCTTATTATTCCTAATAATAATATTCCTAGGAAATACTAGCTGAAAAGTGACTGCAGTCGCCCAAGTGAGATATTGCGTTTGTTTAGAGTAGGAAA